>NC_050573.1:433316152-433448022 GCF_011100635.1 Trichosurus vulpecula | reverse complement strand
AATTCTTTAAGCTAGAATTGATTTTAGGTTTTCCTTCAATAAAGGTCATAGGTCACACAGAAAGACATCAAATCCATCTTCATTGCTCAAGGTAGTGAATGGACAATCCCCAGGTAGAGGAATTTTCCAATAACTAACAAAGTGATATTCAGCTTTTTTTAAACTGAAAAAGAAAATATGATATATAATTTAGCAGAGTTAGGATGGCTGAAGTTATACATGATGCTCGGGTTCTATCTACTCCCTAGCTCTAAGTTAGGTATTATTCCTTGATTGACTAAAGCAGTAATTTACTAAATGGTACCCTTGTGGTCTGAAAGAAATAGTACAGTTCTTGAAAACGTCTGGCTTACAACTGGGAGTAGTTGCGATCCTGGGAAACCTCGCTGAGTATATCATGCAATTTTCATGCTATGAGATTTCCAGATAAATGAACAGTATGCTGAGGGTGAGGGGGTGGGGAGAGGTGGGGAAGGAGTGGAGAGGAAGAGGCAGAAGAGGTGGAGATGTGGCCGGAAGGGAGAATGTCTCCCAACACACCTTCTAATTTCCTTGTTAACTCATACCCACCGAGGCGCGCCCATTCTTGCTTCCACAGGAAATTCATTTCACAATATCTAGGCTTTGGGAAAGGTGATTAATCTCATACCTTTGTCTCAACTTTGAAATTGCACTTAGGCCACACACATCCATGAATCACCCCCACCCAAATCTTAGAAGCACTGATTTTCCTGAGGCTAGGGGAAACCAAGGATTAAAAGGAGAAGTAATTTGAGTGGAGAGGGCTTTGAGGAAACGGTAACCTGGGAACTATAACCCAAGAGCAGGGAGTATCTTTCTTTCTCACAGGACACCTCCCCTAGTCTGTGCTCATCCCACTAGTGAGGTCAAGTGAGAATTCTAGGGTTGGGGAAAGAGCACATCAGTCATTACTTAACTGGTTAACTGATTGCAGAGATAGCTAAGCATCCATCAACAAATGAAAAAAATATATGTTCATTTAGATTTACACTACATCCTGTCCTCACATACCTATACACACACTCCTAAACCAAAAATACTACATGGGACTCTGCTCCCCATGGATTTTTCCAGTGGTGTTCTTTTCTTGGGAATTCTAATTATGTATCCTAACCACATTTATCTTCTGGAAAAAAATCAATGGTGATCTAAGACAGTCCAGCTTCAATGTGGACATATTCTATATATCTACTTATAATATTAGGATAAAACATTCACAGGGCTTCCAGTAAGCCCAATCATAATTTAATCCAAAGTTTTCATCTTCCCTAACAAGCACAGTTATCTTTTTCTCATTCATGAAACTGGGTGGGGCAGGGGGGGGAAGTCCTGTATTTTTCCCCTATCCCCAACTGAGTCAATCTTCATCTTCCCTCACACACTTAGTCATTTCCTTTCTTTGTCTTCTGAATAAAGGTATTCTTTCAGACCTTTAAAGCATTTTCCCTCCTCTTCCTTGGTTTCTTTTCTTTCTACAATAATCTCATGCTGCATATATTCCATTATCTTTTTCCTTTCTCCTACCTTGTCCCAGACAAAGCTATGTTCATACCCACTCGGTTGTGAGAAAAGCACAGATACAATGGGAATAGAAATTAGCTTGGACTTCTCTTCCACCCTCGAATGCATACTGTACAACTGCCATGAAGAGGGCTGGTTTTTTATTATGTTTTCTTTAGGATCAGCAGTTGAGCTTACTTGATAAAGAAAAAAAATAACAATGAATTTATGAAGGAGCTATGCTGAAGGGGAGTAGGCTGCTTACTCAGTATCTCAAGAAATGGTTTTCGAGAATGAATTGGTTGTGCTACTGTTCATCTCAAAAATGCCATAGTTTGGATGTCACATTGACACTTCCAGAAGTTGGATATTACACATTTCCTACAGTTGCTACCGGTGAATATTTGAAGTTCATTATGTAAAGAGCTGTTTAGTAATCTGTTTGATGGAGATGGGGGTAGAGAAGAAAGAAATCAAGCATATATGAGGTTGAGTAAGAAAAAGAAGGGATATCCCTTGAGTCCATTTTTATCCTATTAAAATCCAGTCTCCCCTTCTTCCTCTACATGGTACCATGTAAGGAACTCCATATATATGCCCAGTTTTTCCAATCCTCAAACTGGAGGATTTTTTTTTCACTAGACTATTCAGAGAATAAAAATATTCAGGGGAACTACAATAAAAAAAATCATTAAGTAAAATTAATTCCACAAGTGTGCTGAGATACAAGGATCCTAGAAGACTAAGAGATTTTTAATTATTTTGTTTGGCTTTAAAATTTTTTTGACATTTCACAATCACCAAAACAATTTGCTTTGGGAAAAGTTCTCAATGTGTAGTAACTATACTCTCTCCCATGTGGCCCCAAACCAGTTTAAATCAGTGAAATCAGATTCACCCGGATAAAAAGAATGAGTAATGAGAGAGAATATCATAGTGCTGTTTCTTGAAAATGTACTTTAAGATCACAGATTTAAAGTTGGAAGGCACTTCAAAGGCTGGGCAGTGCAAATCATTGGTTTTACAGATGAGGAAACTGAGACCCAAGAAGATGAAAGGATTTGCCTAGGGTTGTACAGACTATAAGTGGGAGAGCAAGGATTCATGCCTTCAAGGGAGGGAGGGAGAGAGAGAGAGAGACACAGAGAGACAGAGAGAGAGAAGGAAGAGACAGAGAGGAGGAAGAGGGGAGAGACAGAGATAGACAGAGAGACAGAGAGAGAAGGGGGAGGGGAGAGAGGCCAGAGAAGAGAGAGAGAGAGAGAAAGACATAGAGATAGGGAAAGAAAGGGGATGTGTGAGAGATGGAGGGAAAGAGAGAAGGGTGGGGAGGGAGAGAGAGTTAGAAATATGAGAAAAGAGAAAGACAGACATTTACATACCCCTTTCGAGTTTGGGGAATAGATTTCTTCACAACAACCCTGTGAGTCAGGTAGTGCAAGTTTCAGTATCCTCATTTCATAGAAGAGAAATTCGGAGTTTTTTTTTTTAATGTTTAATTTAATTTATTTAATATATTTAGTTTTCAGCATTGATTTTCACAAGAGTTTGAATTACAAATTTTCTCCCCATTTCTACCCTCCCCCCCACTCCAAGATGGCGTATATTCTGGTTGCCCTGTTCCCCAGTCAGCCCTCCCTTCTGTCACCCCACTCCCGTCCCATCCACTTTTCCCTTCCTTTCTTGTAGGGCAAGATAAATTTCTATGCCCCACTGCCTGTGTATCCTATTTTCTAGTTGCATGCAAAAACTTTTTTTTTGAACATCTGTTTTTACAACTTTGAGTTCCAAATTCTCTCCCCTCTTCCCTTCCCACCCACCCTCCCTAAGAAGTCAAGCAATTAAACACAGGCCACGTGCGTATCATTATGTATAAGCCTTCCACAATACTCATGTTGTGAAAGACTCACTATATTTTGCTCCTTCCTAACCTATCCCCCTTTATCTAATTTTCTCCCTTGACCCTGTCCCTTTTCGAAAGTGTTTGTTTTTGATTACCTCCTCCCCCATCTGCCCTCCCTTCTATCATCCCCCCTTTTTTATCTTCTTCCTCCTTCTTTCCTGTGAGGTAAGATACCCAATTGAGTATGTATGGTATTCCATCCTCAGGTCAAATCTGATGAGAGCAAGATTCACTCATTCCCCCTCACCTGCCTTCTCTTCTCTTCCTACAGAACTGCTTCCTCTTGCCACTTTTATGCCAGATAATTTACCCCATTCTATCTCTCCTTTTCTCCCTCTCTCAATATATTCCTCTCTCACCCCTTAATTTGATTTTATTTCTTTTAGATATCATCCCTTCATCTTCAACTCACCCTGTGCCCTCTTTCTCTCTATATATATATATAATATACACATACATATATACATACATACACACGCATATACATACACACACACACACACATATATATGCATATTCCCTTCAGCTACCCTAATACTGAGGTCTCATGAATCAAACACATCATCTTTCCATGTAGGAATGTAAACAAAACAGCTCAACTTTAATAAGTCCCTCGCAATTTATTTTTCTTGTTCTTTTTCTTGATTACCTTTTCATGCTTCTCTTGATTCTTGTGTTTGAAAGTCAAATTTTCTATTCAACTCTGGTCTTTTCACTGAGAAAGCTTGAAAGTCCTCTATTTTATTGAAAGTCTATATTTTGCCTTGGAGCATGATACTCAGTTTTGCTGTGTAGGTGATTCTTGGTTTTAATCCTAGCTCCATTGACCTCTGGAATATCGTATTCCAAGCCCTTCAATCTCTTAATGTAGAAGCTGCCAGATCTTGGGTTATTCTGATTGGGTTTCCACAATACTCAAATTGTTTCTTTCTGGCTGCTTGCAGTATTTTCTCTTTGATCTGGGAGCTCTGGAATTTGGCGACAACATTCCTAGGAGACTTCTTTTTGGAATCTATTTGAGGAGGTGATTGGTAGATTCTTTCAATTTCTATTTTGCCCTGTGGCTCTAGAATATCAGGGCAGTTCTCCTTGATAATTTCTTAAAAGATGATATTTAGGCTCTTTTTTTGATTATGGCTTTCAGGTAGTCCAATAATTTTTAAATTATCTCTCCTGGATCTGTTTTCCAGATCAGTGATTTTTCCAATGTGAAATTTCACATTGTCTTCCACTTTTTAATTCCTTTGGTTCTGTTTTACAATATCTTGATTTCTCATAAAGTCACTAGCTTCCACTTGCTCCAATCTAATTTTTCAGGTAGTATTTTCTTCAGTGGTCTTTTGGACCTCCTTTTCCATTTGGCTAATTCTGCCTTTCAAGGCATTCTTCTCCTCATTGGCTTTTTGGAGCTCTTTTGCCATTTGAGTTAGTCTATTTTTTAAGGTGTTGTTTTCTTCAGTATATTTTTCAGTATATTTTTGGGGTCTCCTTTAGCAAGTCATTGACTTGTTTTTCATGGTTTTCTCACATCCTTCTCATTTCTCTTCCCAATTTTTCCTCTACTTCTCTAACTTGCTTTTCCAAATCCTTTTTGAGCTCTTCCATGGCCTGAGACCAGTTCATGTTTTTCTTGGAGGCTTTTGGTGTAGGCTCTTTGACTTTGTTGACTTCTTCTGGCTGTATGTTTTGGTCTTCTTTGTCACCAAAGAAAGATTCCAAAGTCTGAGACTGAATCTGGGTGCTTTTTTGCTGCCTGGCCATGTTCCCAGCCAACTTACTTGACCCTTGAGTTTTTCATCGGGGTATGACTGCTTGTAGAGTAAAGAGGTCTATGTTCCAAGCTTGGGGGGATGCGCTGTTGATTTCAGAGCTACTACAGCCAGCTCTGCCACAACAGCACTCCTCCTTCCCCAAGAACCCCCAACCTGGACTGGACTTAGATCTTCAGCAAGCTCTGCACTCCTGCTCTGATCAGCCACTTAATTCCTCCCACCAGGTGGGCCTGGGGCTGGAAGCAACTGCAGCTGTAGTTCTGTAGCTGCCCCACCTCCACTGCCCCCGCGAACTCCTTCCACTCCTGCAGCTTTTTCCCACTAACCTTCTCTGTTGTCTTTGGTGTTTGTGGGTTGAGAAGTCTGGTAACTGCTGCAGCTCACTGATTCAGGGTGCTAGGGCACGCTCTGCCCGGCTCCTGGTCTGGTTGGTCCACGCCGCCCATGCTGGGCTCTGCTCCTCTCCGTTCCCAGCTCCCTGCAGTATATACCTTACCCAGAGACCATCCAGGCTGTCCTGGGCTACAGCCTTGCTTCCCTTCGCTATTTTGTGGGTTCTGCAGTTCTTCTCTGTTGTCTTTGGTGTTTGTGGGTCGAGAAGTCTGGCAACTGCCACAGCTCACTGATTCAGGGAGCTAGGGCCCTTTCTGCCCAGCTCCTGGTCTGGTTGGTCCCCGCGGCCCACGCTGGGCTTTGCTCTGCTCCCAGCTCTGTGCGCGAAAGGCCTCACCCAGCAACCATCCAAGCTGTCCAGGGCTGGAGCCCTGCTTCCCTCTGCTATTTTGTGAGTTCTGCAGTTCAAGAATTGGTTCAGAGCCATTTTTTATAGGTTTTTGGAGGGACTTGGCGGGAAGCTCACGCTAGTCCCTGCTTTCCAGCTGCCATCTTGGCTCCGCCCCCGAAATTTGGAGTTTTGAGAGGTTAATTAATTTGTCCATGATCACACAGCTAGTAAGCACCTAGGGCAGGGTTTGCATTCATTTCTCCTAACCCTTCTAGTTCAGCATTCTGTCTACTGCACCATGAAGCTAACCAATGGAAGGAATGATAGGGTCTAGAAGAGAGAGAATCAATTATATTATAAATGTGAAAATCTATGTCCAGGATTTTGTGCAAAAGTGCAAGGATTATATGACTCTTGGTGAGTTTGTATATGTGGGACTGAGAATATGAGCACCAATAAAGGTGGCCATGAAAAGCATGGACCAAGTGAGTGCATGTATACCTATACAGAACCACAGAAAGTTATAGTTGGAAAGGACATTAGGGAACATCTAGTCTAATCTTTTATTTTATAAATGAAGAAACAGAGCCCCTCCAATATAAAGTGACTTGCTCATGGTCACATCAACAGTGGGAGAGGTAGGGTTAGAACCCACCTCTTCTGATTCTTAGTTCATTCAGCTTATATGCCCTTCCAATATTTTCAAAAATGTATGCACACAGGCAAAACACGTGGGCTTGCCTACGCTCAAATACATCCCTGTTTTTGCTTGAGGGCAGGAGAAAGAATGAAAAATAACAGCTTTTACTATTTTTTTCCTGTAACAATCTTTGTCTCTGTAAAGAATTTTAAGTAGAAATGATGAAATCCAAGTAGGATTGTCCAGTTTAAGAAGCAAGAATATTAACAGCCCTAGTGAAAAGAGCTGTCTGGTTTTAAAGCATAAATACGAGAGATGCTGAGAATATCATCCTATCAACAAATGTTAAATCAATATCAACAAATGTTAAGTAGTCTGCAGTTATGTAAATTAGAGACCTGATTTTCCAATGTTAATCGTCAACTAAGTACAAGAGAAAATCAGGGCATATAGTTTAGTCCAAGTGTAGTTAGCCTTTCAGAACAAAGCATTTCAGTCCCAGGGTTACCAATTCCCCAAATGATATCATTCTGGAAAGTCTCTGAATGTGTCAATCACCCTCGCAAGTAGACACTGTGTTACACAACACTCATACAACTGCCTAGGAAAACCTACAACAGTGAGAGTTCATCCACCCATAAAGTGAACCATTCATTCGGCTGGTTCACATAAGCATGTAAACAGCATCTTGAGTGGGTGATCCAACGGGTGTAGCTTCTTTCCAACTTCAAATTTAAAATAATTAAAATGTAGAGGAAATCTGCTGGAAATATAATGAGAAATTTAATTTGAGAGGAGCCAAAGGAAAAAAAAAAGTTTTGGCTGGATGGTAAAGGCTAAAAGAGACAGCTTGTGAAGCCATTAATGACTTGGCCCACATCCTGGGTGTTTACTGATTCACAGCTTGTTTAACTTCTTGTATATTCCCAACCATTCCCCAAAGTCAGATATACCTCATCTACTATACAGTTGTTTAATTGCACTACAAATGAGTTTACTCAACCAATTATAATACCAAGTACTGCTAAGATAGGTGCTGAAACTTTCATAAAACCAATATTCATATATAATCTTACCCATAATCCCACATCAAATACAATTTAGCTATCTATGCTCAAGTCCAGAGTTATAAGTCAAATGTGCTCAGCCTTCTATCCCACTCATGAAGGAAGAAATACTCAAAGCAACAGCATCAAACCCAAACCAGAAAAAAAAAAATTCACACTGTGGAAAAGCATTTCCAAAACTTCATTAGGAATGAAACCTTCAATTAGGTCCTTGAAGGAAATATAATACTCCAAAAATATATCATCAGAAAGCATTTACAAGGCACATTACAAAACTTGCCCCTTGACATATTCCTGAAGATAAATCGTTGAAGCATAGGAAAAACTCACAAATATTTAAGTTACTTCACCAAATTAATGAAGTGGAAAATATTGGAGGAAGGAAAAAAAAAAAACTAAGAGAAACTAGCCCTCCTATCACAGCAACAATAATTTTTATTTCATTGGCTTATACACATAATAAACTGCTATAAATGCCTATGGAATAGTTTACGGCTTTCTATCTACAGATGGAACTAGGATTATTGGTTAATTATACTGGTGTCCTTTGACAGTCTAAAAGCAATAAGGCACCACTGGTGTAATATCTTTTCCAGCTCTTTCTTACCAATCCATAAAGATTCACCTAGCACTTAAAAACTGTGGCTAATAGAAGACAGAGAATACAAATTCACCAAGGGCAGACATGTGTGCCTAAAATTGCTACTACTTGGTGAAGCTGAGACTGGCAGAATGTTTGAATTTGAGAGTTCTGAGCTACAGAGGAGTGAAAACCGCACTAAGGGTGACACCAACATGGTAAGCCTCTGGGAGCAGAGGGCTACCAGACTGCCTAAGGATCTGGAATGAGCCCAGGTCAGAAAAGGAATAGGTCAAAGCTTCCAGCCTGACTAATAGTAGGACCACAATTCCTTAAATCCCAACTAAAATCCCACCCCCCTACCTGAGGTCTTCTTCAACCCTTCTTAATTCTAGTACCTTCCCTCTGTTAATTACTGCCTATTTATCCTGTATACAGCTTGCTTTGTTTGTATTTATTTGCATGTTATTCCCCTCGGCCCATTAGATTATAAACTCTTTGAGAGCAGGATCTATCTTTTGCCTGTTTTGCATCCCCAACTCTTAGCTCAGTGCCTTGCACATAGTAAGCACTTTTATGGTTGTTGTTCAGTAATTTCAGCCACATTCAACTCTTTGGGTTGTTTTTTTTTGGCAAAGATACTAGAGTGATATCCATTTCTTTCTCCAGCTCATTTGACAGATGAGGAAATTGAGGCAAACAGGGTTAAGTGACTTGCCCAGGGTCACACAGGTAATATGGTCAAATTTGAACTCAGGAGGATGAGTCTTCTTGACTTCAGGCCCTGCACTCTATCCACTAGCTGCTCCGGTAGGTGCTTAATAAATGTTTATTGAATTGAATTGAAATGAGCAGCTATTGGCACTTCCAGAACAGAAGAAACAGAGAGACCTAGTCTCCCGAAACATGCCTTCAAAGGGACATCATTACAGTTTTTTAGCTTGTAACTTAGATTTTAAAATATTCAAGGAGTGACATGAAGACTAAAATAAATTGTCTGAACAAAGGACATAAGATAAATTGAATGGAAATTACTCAAAAACTTAACTGACTCCTCTTATTTGAGCACTAATCTTCCTATGTTGTCAGGGGATGGGGGGTGGAGGGGAAGGGTGTAGACAGGAAGTAAATGGGATAATCTTAATGTTGTAATGCTGAATGCAATAGGGCACATTTATCAGAGATACCATGTTTGCAGGGAAGATCTGACCAAAACAGCTTTAGGCACTCCTCAATTATCCAATGTTTATTTCAATATTCTGGAGTGGGAAGAGAAGAAGGGAGATTTTCTAAGAATCCTCTTTACTCTTAAAAACCTGAAGGGGTAACTTCTAAATTTATATTTATTCACCAATTCCCTGGAAGGTAAAAAAAGGGAGTTTATTTTACCTCACCTGAGCAACCTTTGGTGAAAGATATGTCAATAAAAAAAAAAAAAACCATTTTAAAAAGCCACTCCAAGAGAATACCAGTTTGCTCTAAGAGAATGATGGAGAACATATAATTCTGTTACATTAAAGGACAACAGAAAGCTTCTCTTGAATTACTCACCCATAAGCTCCATTGCTAATCAATTTGATTGTTTCAAAATCACTTTCTCGGGGTTTTCTTCTAAGTTTCAGTGAAGTATTAGAGCTCTTGAAGAACAAGAAATGAAAGTTAACAAATATTCTGACGCAATGGGATTCAGCAGCCAAATGAGTGAAAGAATACTATTCTAGGCTCTGTTGTTGAATATGCTGAATTAAGAGTACTTTATCCGAAGGTATCTGTGAGGCAGCCTTTGAAATCAGCCCGGCAAAGTGAGAGTGTTAAACTTCAGGATGATGGCTTTAAATAGTACATCCTTTCCTGCGCTCATTACACTGCCTCCTTTTTCATTCAAACGCTTGAAGAGAAAAGCATCGAGCCTTCTGAGAAGTCTGTATCAATCTCCCAGACAAAACTGATCAGGCTCAGTTCACCTACAGGGAGCCCTTTGTGAGTCTTTGAGATCAAAATTTCTGAATGTTTAGACCTGCTTCCAAGCATGAGACAGAATAAGGAATGTGACCCAGGGAGCAGCTAAAAAATTAGAAGAGAGTTTTTCTACCCTTGACCAGGGCACATCAGGTGGCCTCAGTTTCTCTGAGCAAAATGGGATGATGACAATTATCTGTCCCCCAACATAACTCTGGGAACGTCAGTGATAGTGCTCCCTTTGTAAGTACAACAATGCTTCCTTTATTCTTCTAACCTTAATTTCAAGTGAGCAGTTCAACATTAAAATCAAAGTGAATTAAGGGCTCTCCTATTACCATGGCAAGGTCAGAATTATTTAGCCTGGCCCAGTTCTGAAGGCTGCTTCCATACTAGAAAATAGAGTTCTGAATCCCTGCTCCTTCCCAACAAAAGTGTTCCATAAGGCCAGATAGTGCTATAAAATAGCTAATGGCTAAGCTCAAAGACTATATCCAGGAATGATCCAGTGACCCAGCGACCCAGCTCATTCAATGGCCTCTATCTTCAGTGGAATAAAGGAACAACTACAGGGTTAGCATCTCTCCCTGCAGGGATCTGCTCCAATTTACTGACTGCTAAGACAAGCTAACATGAAAGTATCGATTATCTTCCCTGATTCATTCATGACTTTATTGGTGCAGGGGCAACTCTTCACTTTTGCATATCTTAACTCAGCTTGGCTTTCTCATTCCATGCATTTCTTGTCCTTGCCCTGCCATAAATCCTTCATAGAAGGATTTCTACATGAATCCTACACGATGCCTTTCCTAATCTAACCTGACCTGTTCCCTGCTAAGCTCATATTGCTCCCACCCTTCCTCACACCCATATTCCTTTTTATTTATTGTATATAAATTCTTATATTTATACAAGCCTTTCCTCAATAGAGTGTACTCTCCTTGAGTGCAAGGACTGCTTCGTTTGTGTCTTTGAATCTCTATCACATAGCACAATGCTTGGCACATAGTAGGGTACTTAATAAAATGCCCATAGATTGAATAACAGGCGAATCTATCATCTAATGCTCCAAAGGCTTTCTTCAGGATCACACAATATTTCATGTTTGCCAATGTGACACTAGGCTAGTCATCTCTTATCTCTTTCTCTAGCTATATGTCCAGCTTCTATTTCTAGTCCTTTATGACAAGAAAGATGTCTTTTATATTATGTCTTGCGTGTATTTTTCCTTCACTCTTTGGGTAATCTGCAATTCTGAGTTCTCGGAATTTTGATATGTTACATGAAACTAAGCCACATATCATTCATGGGAAAATATGTTAAAATTTGTTAAAAGAATGCTTTGGCAGCAGGGGTAGCTTCGGGACTATTTAAGGTACTGTGCAATTTCCCAAAAGCAACTCTCCCGATTCTCATCCTTCTATTTATTTCTGGGCCTGGTTCATTATCCATCTGCAGTACTTACCCAAGACTTAGACACCATTACACTAACTCAATGGGCTGGCTGTGCAATGACTTGTCATAATCTATTCTAGACAGCACACATTTTTTTACAGTGTTTTTCAATGAAAGGCAGCCTAGGACAGGGATTGAAGAGCTGGCCTTGAAGCCAAGAAGACCTAGATTCAAGCTTGCCTCTAATATATACTGACTGTGTGACCGTTTGCAAATCACTTATCCTTTCATTGTTCTAGGCAACATTCTAAGACTATAATTTTCAAAGAAGACCAACCTACATCGATAGAATGAATTCTCCCACCTGGGAGTTCCCTACATCAGTGCAATCCCACTCTCCCTGTCCCTTGTGAAGAACACTAGGTCAATCTCTTTGGGGTGCTCATGGATCCCAATGAGAATACCCTGCAGCCTCAGTCTCTGAGCTCAGAACTGGATGAAATCAGCACAATGCCACATGGGAACGAGGTATCAGGAAAATCTCACCATGCTGGAGAAATTCTTCTATGTGAACTTTTGTAAAGAACATCCTTCATGATAGTAATTAGCATCTTTGGTAAGTATATGTCTCTGAATAATGAGTGGCCTCCCGTTCCATAATTTAACAGTTATTTCTGTAGTTGTATTTACCAAGGAATCTTTTAGAACCTTAACATATGCACTGGAGTCTCCCAGCTGTCATCTCTCTCATGGTTGTAAGGGGGCTCTTTTGGATGCATATTTTACCAACTCAAATGGACTTTTTTTTTGTAACCAACAAAAAAGTAAATGGCAGGGAGATCAAATTTTTTTTTTATACATTATGGTCAACTATTTGATGGTGAAGATAACATCTTCTGCAAAGAATCAGGCAAGAAAGCCTGCTCTGTTCTCTTAATTTTCATCAAATATACCTTCAATAATATAGTGGAAAGTGTTATATACTTGGAATATGGAGACACCTAGACTTGAATTTTGCCTTTGTCATTTATTAGTTTAGCCACAGGTAAGTCATTCTCCACAAACTCAGTTTCCTCATCTCTTAAAATGTGCATAATAATGTCTATGGTTCTTAAATTGGAAGGTTGTTGTGGACATCAAATGAACTAACATATATGAGGTATTTTGTAAACCTGAAAGCAAAATTTTGTAGACCTGATGATGGTGATATAAGCATATAGGCCATTTTTGCTGATATCTTCTTAATTGCTTTTTTTGGTATCAATATGTTCGTCCTGATCCCCCACCCCATTTTTGTTGAATTCATTTTTTATTTTAAATATTTCTAAAAAAGCAATCTGAGTGCCTCTAAAATTGTGTTGATTCTCTGATTCAGCTGCCTTTCCCATCTTCACTTTCTAGAGTGCCTAATGTGTAAAAATCCAAATGTAATGTTTCTATTCTCACTGACCTGACACTAGATTATTTTAGAATGGTGGACAGATCTGTTTCAATTCACTTCTATTTGTTAGCCTCCTACTTTTATCTATAAATATTCTTGGGATACTCTGGCTTCGTTGGGTCTCACATTTAGCTTTCTTAAGCTTTGTTTTTGCTTTCACTGTTTTCCTACTATTTGCGAGATGGTGTTGCTTATCAATTAGGGTTTATTTTTTCAAAACACAACTTTTACCTACATTAAATTTCTACCCTGACATCTCACTGTGGTATGGAAGTAACCATGGATACCAAGCTAAATAATATACCTTATCATAAATGTACCATTATATCAACTTTTTGAAAATCAGCTATTTACAAACCTAGCAAAGGGTGGAAAGAAATGTTGTGTAGCATAATTCAACTAACAAGAAATATCTAGCTATTTAATATTTACAAAAGCAGCAGACTTTGCCGAAGTACAACACTTACGCTCACTGATTCATCAGTTTCTGGTGTTTCTGCTGTCCCACTATCATAGCTCCCTAGCTGTGCCATTTCTAAAGGGAAAAACAGAAAGCAGGATTAGAATAGACATGTCGAAGATTGCAAAAAGACAAAAGTGCTAGGCTGAAACCTGAAGGAAAGATTACATTTCTCACATGACAGAAAAAGTAAAAACTGTAATTCCTAAATGTTACAAAAAGCAGAACTTTGTTCTTTGCAATTATGCAAGAGTTTACAATTTCTCCTTCTTTCATTCTTTTGTTCATAGTGAGTTTCCATGATCACTTCACTCCATGAAGCTCCAAGCCCATCACTTGGTTATGGATATGTCTAAGTTCCAAAGAGCATTGTAAAGAGTCTGTGACTTCAAAAATTGATGGGGACATGAAAAGGGATTGAGGTCAAAGGCTCTCTATATCTGATGTGTAAGAGGTGGCAAGTTTTACTATATCCTTGTGGCATCCATCTGAATGCCTCACTGAAAATAACCATCCTTAGGCACATAGCTAAAATGACCTTTATGGGCAAAACAATCCACACTCACCACCAGGGAGATACATGGGCCAAAAGAGAACATGCCACATACCCAGTGATGCACTGATAATGTTTCACAACTAGCTCTCTGAGAGGAAAAACAACTGCATGCATGAAACACTTTTTAGGTTTAATCGACATTATTAATATCTTCTCCATCACTTTCTTAAGTGTAGACATTCAACAAAATGATAACTAATCCCAGATTTACAGCCAATTTCTGAGATATAAATATTCACACTGAAATTTTAACAATTGGCTCTCAATCGGCTGTTGGAGCTGGCTTCAGTAGATGCCTGGCCCCTGTCCCAATTCCACGTGCCATAGCCTAAAGACAAGAATCTGGTATCCCTTTGCTCTGAATGAATGGGTTCATAGAAACTGTTAGATAACATCTAGTGTAGTGTCTCCTGAACTAATTTGGAAACAGGTTACTTTGGGTAATTTACACAGAAAGAACTTATCCGACGATTTGGGGGAAGAGTCTGGGGACATGGAAGAGAAGAGGTTGGGGAAAATATGCAGCAAAGTAAAAAATGATTGAAAAATTAATGAGGCATTTGTGATACATAAATTCACATCTAATATTTTTAAGGGGAAATATCATTACAATTGACATTTTCTCCCAAGGTCTCACTTGTTGACTGACAGTTTTCACTATATCAGATAGCACGTTTTGGAACATGCTCAGCTATCCTTATAAATGAGGGGATGAAGGTCTAGAGAAGTTAATTGTCATGTGCAAGGTCACACAGTAAGAGAACAGCTGAGCCAGGACTATAGCCAAGCCCACCAGACTTCCAGGCCAGTGAACCTTCCATCGCCACCACATATAAGTTTAAGGTGTCAGTCAGTGACAGACTTACTTATGAAGGCTCATTTTTCAATGTTACAAATTACTTTTCAAGAACAAATTTAATAAAATTGCATTTAATTAGCAATAGTTCTTGGGACTATTTGAAATATAATATATTAACAGATATGTCAAAAGTATCTCCTATATTTTTCAGGATTACTGGAAAATTGTATTTACATGATTATAAAATGGTGACTTTACATGATTTAAGTTAAAAATTAACCAAACCCACACTTTGTAGTAAATGTAATTTTTGCATTTTACCAACAAGAAAAATTCCAGAATGACCATAAGCCAAGCAGAAAAGGTAATTTTGAGTAACTACTTCCTGTTTTCTTCCCAATGCTGTCTAAAAATGTCTAATAATATGAACACGGTATATAGCTACTGAGTTGCTAACAAATGGATATGGTTAGATGAACGTCTAAAGAATGGTAAAATACAGCTATTATTTATTTGATGGTCCTCCTAAATGAAGTCATTTCGACCAAATGGGACCCTTGTTTACATTTTAATAATAATTTTGGCAGTTGTTGAAAAAAATGGTGATACAAACATGTTCTGAGGTGATCAAAGTTGAGAAATTGCACTTCAGCAGTCATACTTTAAATAATAACACGGATAGCTTAAAAGATCACTTCCCAAATTGAAATCAGGAGTATAGAGGCTAGAAAATAACCTCTCTTTGACAAAAATGAATTACAGATGTTCCAAGAAGTCAAACACTGGCTTTATTCAAAATGAAAATGGGCTCAAGAAGGCAGACAAGTGGCTCCTCAATTGCCGGCCCCAGTACTAAGGTTCAGTCTACGTGACATTTACCTCCCAGGGATAAACCTGTGAAGAACCAGGTTTATAAGGCAGTTGCTGACACGACCTTAAACTCCAGTGGCGTGAAGAGTCACTATAATATACTTTGACAGCCTCCCCCACTCCAATTACTTTCATAAAAAAGAAACAAATTAAAAAATGGTTCTGTTTTAAATAGAATTTTTGCTAAATAACTATTATCTGGGCAACACATATTATTTATAAGCGGTGGGTAGTAATGGAATGGAACCGAGAGTCAGCTTTTGAAGCAGGGAGCTAAGGCATCATTTTGTAATGCCTGAAGAGATTTTTAAAACTCATCTAAATACCATTAAACATCTGCCCTTTTTATTTCATTGATTTGAACCATTTCTGAAGACTCATGATACAAAAAGGTAAAGATGGTAATTTAAAAGCCATGGGGAAAAAATTTCTCCCCAGGGAACTTTTCAGAAATGCAGTCACCAGTCTCTGATAAGTGATGAATCTGTTGTGGTATTGCTTTCAGTATAGTATAAATTTATCTGGCATTATCTCCCAGTAATGCATGCATCATTTCACTGGAAGAAAAGATACTATGGCCATAACAGCAAACAAAGCAGGAGGAAATAGGAGAGAGGGGTCTACAGCAGCAGGTTCCCTGGCTTCAGATGGGAAGAATCTTTGTGCCAGGATTTACCACCATTACAAACAATTTAGCAAGATAAATAAATACCGTTTGCAAATTCAGTCTAATGAACCAAGAAGACAATTTTGAATGAAAGAATTCTTTCTCATTTCTGGACCTTTCTAGCCAGCACAAAACCTTCTGTTTTAGTTGATGAGATCAAACCATGTAATGAAAAACGAAGGACTTTTTTTATAAAAAGTAGTTTATTTAATAGTAGTTTTAAAAAATGACCAAACTGTAATTTTTAGTTCTGTGCTATAAACTGAGTGATCTAACAGAAGTGTATCTACTTTTTCTATATGAATCACAAACTCTTTTGAAGAAATATTTTTAAGTATCATTGACTTAATTCTCTGTAATACTAGTATTTCCTTATTTTCTTAGCAAAAGGAAGTATAGAAGAATCGCAGAATGATTGGGCTGGAAAGGACTCTGAGCAATAGTCTGTTTCAAACTCTTTTTGCAGGTGGGTAAATTGAGAACAAAATCCAGCTAGTGGAAGGTCTGGAATTTGAACCCAACCTCATGTTCTAAGTGCAAGCCCAGAGGTTTTTCTACAGTCTCTTGTTGTTAAGTCGTTTTTCAATCTTGTCCAACTCTCTTATTTGGGGTTTTCTTGGTACAGATACTGCAGTGGTTTGCCATTTCCTTCCCCACCTCATTTTACAGGAGAGGAAACTGAGGCAAACAGGGCTAGGTGACTTACCCAGGGTCACACAGCAGGTAAGTGTCTGAGGCCGGATTTGAACTCAGGAACATGAGTGGTCCTGATTCCAGGACCATCATTCTATCCAGTGAGCCACCTAACTTCCCTTTTTCTATTTTACTAAACTGGTTTTGTACTGTATTGTCATATATATATATATATATATATATATATATATATATATATATATATATATATATATATATATATATATGTATGTATATATATATATATATACGCATCATATATATGCATCATATATATGCATCATATATATGCATCATATATATGCATCATATATATATGCATCATATATATATATGCATCATATATTTGTATTGTGCTAAACTATATTTCTTAGATACAGTGACTCAGCCTGGAAATACTACATAGTACTCCATACTTAGGGAGAGACCATGTGACCTGAATTAGGGCTACCTGGCATTATGATCTGCCTCTGATTATGCACTGGCTATGTTACCTTTGGTGAGTCACTTCACTTCTCATGCCCCAGTTTAGTATCTATGATTAGAAGTTGCCAAACAATTTGGTTGATGTTCATCAGTAGGGAGAACTTCCTCCCTTGGAGTTGTTTACATCAATGAAGTCTCAAGTCTGGTTCAAGGATCTCCCTCTTACCCTGACCCTTTCCCCTATATTTCTACCCCAAGAATTATTTCAAAATATTCATTATATTACTTTCAATAAAAGCTTACTTATTTGTTTTATTTACTTCTGAAAGAAAATACAAAGCAATTTCAAAAGGAACCGGTGGAATACAGCCAGATTGTTGGATAACCAGTCAAGAGAAATGATTTCCTAGTAAGCACAGACACTGGAAGGAAACAATACTCCTTTAATATTTCAAATGATGAAGTACTGAAATAATGGCTTAACATACCCATACATCTCTCTTCTTATTTACATTTCCCAAATTCACCTGCAGAGCCCGCCCATATTAAAAAATGTCAGTGGTTCTCTCTCTGTATGCTCTGGGCCTGGTAGGACCCTAGCATATCCAGTTCTGTCCAACCATAAATTGGATGTAGTTAAAAATATAATGAGACTACTTTCTGGGTCAGCATGGAATTTCAGTGAGGGTTAATTCGAGTTGTGAGTGGAGCTTGGAAAGGGGGGAATGGTCCTTTATGGAAGAGCCCATGGTTTCAAAAGACTAGTCAGCAGCTAATGGAACCTAACGGAGCAATGCCCCAAAGAATAAAGAAAGCATTCCTGAGAGACACCCTTCCCTCCTTCCCACCCCCCATGCCCTGAGTGTTCAATAAGGGACATTTACCTTCTAAAGGATCCTTGTTTAGTCCCAGCTGGCTGATGATATACCTAGGAATGTCAGTTTTAATGCCTTGTCCTTCCTTTGCATGGCCTTCAGCAGCCTCCAAGAGGTAGTAAAATTCTTCAGGATCAAACTCCTGGTTGAGGACAAACAGAATCAAGTTATGTTTGAGCTGGAGTGGGAGCTCTAGGTTCACGGGATTGCAGGTTCAAAGCTGGAAGAGCTATGGAGTCCAATTCCCTCATTTTAAAGAAGAAGAAAGAGAGGGAGACGGTTTCAGAGAACATCCACGGTTATACAGCTAGTAAGTGTCCGAGGCCTGCAGGAGTCAAACTCAGTTCTTCCTGATTCCATGTCTAGCACATTATCCACTGTGCCAACCTATTCAATCTTCTCATTTTACAGATGTATACAAACAGAAAGGCACTTTGCTAATGTCACATAGTTCACAAAAGGCAGAGCAGGAACCCCAAATCTGAAAACTCCAAATCTGGAACAGCAACCCAGAGGGTCTTCCCCTCCCAGCTTGATTTTTTTTTCTTTTTCTAATTAAAGGGGCCATCCCTTGACTCACTTCTTAAAGAGGCCTATTCACTGAATGGGTTTTACCTCACTAAGTACATGAAAAGGCCTTAGCCTAAAAGGGCCAGCATCTTTGAATGCATCCTAGGCCACCTCCAGTACATCTTGGTGAATATCAGGCCACTGGACCCAGATGGCTCTGGAGAAGAAAGTGAGGTGGTGACCTTGCACAGTCCTCCCTCACTCAAATCAAAGTCAACTGCAAGTCGTGTCATCGTTTCCCTGATGCCATGGTCCTCTTCGAAAATGAAGGACAAGCACAATCCACCCTATCCCCTTTTCTCCACAAAGTGAGGTTCCTTTTCACCAACATCTTGTGGGATTATTGAATACCACGTGTACTTGACAGGTTCTGATTTGGGCAATATTGATAGGTATCAAAGGACTGAAAACATTTAGAGTTATTTCAGATCTTGGTTTAAGTTCATAAGCCTGCACAAAGCACACTTGTGTTTATTCAGTATGTATACAATCTATAGATAACCCTATTCCCAATTTCCTTTGACTTAAAAAATCACTGTATTTACTTCCAGATTAACTCATTATTAAAAAGGAAGTTAAAATGTTTAGTTACAAAGCTAAATTCAGCTCATTGTCTCACAGTGAAATAATCTGAACTTTAATTTCATTTCTTTGAAAGAACTATAAAAGTCAGGAAACTAAGATTTTCTCTCCTGTAAGACCTGATTTCACCAAAAACTAATCAGCATATTAGCAAACAGTCAAAAAATGCTTCCTTATGGTTTCCCAAATTATTAGCTGATTATTGTCCTTATAAAACAAAATTAGGAGAAATCTCAAAACACCTACTCTGTTAGCTAGTGAACTAAAGATACAAACAGACACCATTAAGATTCAGTAGAGGAAAACATGGCATATGACCTTCCTTAATACTTCCAGTTACTTTCAAACTTAGGTCATAAATGCCTGTACTTTTAAATATTTTTATACATCATTTCCCTGGGCTTAATAGCATCCATTTAGGTGACTGCATAACAGGGTTTTACTTTTAGTTTTTTGTCAATGTTCAAACAATCTTAACAATTAGTTTTATTTCCTTTTTTTAAAATGTTAGCATTTTGGAAGACTTTTTAAATTGTTAGCTTAGAACTTTAGTATTTCACCTGAAACCTGCTCAAGAAAGTATTTTTGAATGACAAATCACTAATTCGATAAATGCCAAAATCCAATCTGCCCATGTAGTTCGCCCATGCAGCTATCAATGTGGTGGGCACAGGCCTGATGAATATAATATATGAGTGTGCTGCTGAACACATCCCTATGAAATCATCCAAAAATGGGTCCTTAGACTCCAACTGGACTTCAAATCACACTGACAGCAATACCAGACACTTCAAAGCTATTTCAAGGCTGAGAGGCTGTCCTCTCCTGATTATGATATATTGTCTTTTCCTCTTCCCTTTTTTAAGTTATATTCTCTGCTCTTCTGTAAAGCAGCAGAGAACCCATGGCTATGGTTTGGAGCTTCTGTATTTCTTTTAAGCTTACCTGCTCTCAGAGCTTTGATTTTGCCCCAGAGGTCCTGCCCATCTGTAAAGATCCTCTCCCAAACCAGAGGTTAAAACTACATTTTATTCTCCCCATCAGTTAAGGGAGGAAGGGAAGAAAATAAGCATTTATATAGAGACTACTCTTCACTAAACACATTACAAAGATTATCTTATTTGATCCCCACAACCACCCTGGGGGTTAGGTGCTTTTATGATCTCCATTTTACAGTTTAGAAAAGTAAGGAAACGGAGATTAAGTGACTTGGCCACGGTCACACAGCTAGTCTGAGGCCAGCTTTGAACACAGGTCTTCCTGTCTCCAGGCCCAGTGTGCCACCTAGATAACCACTACAGTATATAGTTTCATGGGGCATGTGTATATTTCTCTGCAAGGATCATTCAGCTTTTATCTGGGATGTTGTCCCCTTCTCTGGTTATTTCACAGAATGGTTGAGAATGGAAAAAATCCACACAAAAGCACTCTGAAAAGTGTCATGCATAAAGATTATTAGTATTACCTTTGTGAAATCCAAGTGACATCTTTATTTGCAGGCTTGTTTAAATCTCTCATAACAGTGCCAAGACTATTTTAAAAGTTACACGAATTAATGATTCACATTTGTTGGTAATTTTATTTCATGTAAATAACAAAGGAAATATATAATCAAAAAGTATACAATTAAAAATCTGTGTGAGAGGAAAAAGAGCTCCTTAGCTCCTTAGCTAAAATCACGAGTTAGCTGAAATACTGCTATAAAGAATGAGTCCTTGAAAGCCTCCCTGCTCAGTCCTGGATGCTGCTGCAGCCACCATACTGCTTTTCCATGGAGAATAAGTTTCTTCCTGCTAATACACAACGGTGGTCTGCCAGCCCAGCCTTTCTCACAACCTTCTGCTGCCTCATTTGAGCACCAAGTCCATTTCCTCCAGCATGGCATCACTGTCGTGCATCCCATCTCCAGTTCCCTCTCCCCTAAAGCTCTGTTTTTCTGCAAAACACATGAGCATCAAGCCACCACTGTGGGACCATGAGCCAGAGAGGGAGCTGGCAAAAACTCCTCCTGAGGAACCAAGTCTAAGCCCAACTAACTCCAGACTATCTTTCAAATCTGCCCTGGTGATGCTACAGCCAATTTACTTGCATGCTAGGAGCTGAGTGGTCTTCCTCAAAGGTCAGTTTATATATTCTTATCAGTTCTGAATAAACTGGAAGTCTGATATGTAAAATATACGGCTTCCATTTTAATGCAGAGATTATGTGCTGATCAAACCTAAACTTGTCTGCAATATTGCTTCTTTCCAGAGTTAAGAAATAAGAAACCCTCGCCATGCCCCTCAACCACTTACCAGGCATTCCAATAAGCGTGCAGGGCGGGCAATGACTATTAGAATCTTGCGAACCAGTTGTTTGATAAATGCCAACTCTCCGCTTTCCGAACGGTCATGAGCCTGAGAAAGGGTAAGAAGAAAGAGTAATGATGCAAAATGGTGAAGTTAAATGCTAATCAGCAAAGTATGTAAATCAGATGACTGTAAACACCCAACTTTATATGTGATTGTTTTTCAAATGGGGGTGGGGGGGAGTAGTTACAAGACTGAGTGGCTAATTTTTTTTTGTTGTTTGGTCATTTTTCAGTTGTGTTCAACTCTTCATGACCTCATTTGGGGTCTTCTTGGCAAAGATACTGCAGTGGTTTGCTATTATCCTTCTCCAGCTCAGTTGACAGATGAGGAAACTGAGGCAAACAGGGTTAAGTGACTAGCCCAGGGTCACACAGTTATTAAAGCTAGTAAGCTAATATCCAGAGGCTGTCATATTCATGCAAACACACATGCATGTGAAGATGGTATCCTTTAGGCATTAACTAGCCAGTCTTATAAAAAGTTCCTATGGCTACAGCACAGCTACTGAACCTTAATTGCAGAAATTTTTACCATCTGATTTTCAAATCAAATGGATGATCTGTCAGTGGTTTTAGTCTGACTGGTGAAAAAAGATACTATGATCATTATAGCTTGTTGCTGTTCAGTCTTTTCAGTCACGTCTGACTTTTTGTGACCCCAACTGGGGCTTCTTTGGTAAAGATACTGGAGTGTTTCGCCATTTCTTTCTCCAGCTCTTTTTACAGATGAGAAAGCTGAGGGTCACACAGCTAGTAAGTGTGTGAGGCCAGATTTGAATACAGGAAGAGGAGTCCTCCTGATTCTCAACCTAGCTTCTATCCACTGTGTCACCTAACTGCTTTCTTACAGCAAGATATGGCAAAGGTACCTTAGAGTCTCTATTTGGAGCCCTGTTTTTCAGAGTGAAAAGTGATCTCTACACACCTAAACCAACATTAGCTTCACTTGTGATAGTCTGAATGAATTTTCTTATTATTCAAGTAATTTAACACATTCAAGGAAGAGAGAACATGTATGAAGTGTGGATAAAATTCAAATATAATCATAATTCAAGATACTGAAAAGAATTGGCTATGCTTGGTTCAGGTCACTGGATAATACTCAGATTTTGGTATATGTATGGGTACATATATGGTGCATGAATAGTATAGATATATATGTACGGGGAGATAATATAAACATACATATGCCTCATGTAATACGGTGTAGCTATCTGTTTTTAATTTGATTTCTCCTAATACAGTGGTTCTCAGTTTTGTTTTGTTGTTTTTGTTCAGCTGACCCTTTAACAAAAACAAAATGTACCATAAATTCTCAGGGTAATCTAATATACTACTCATTTTGCCCTTTTACACTCGGTCATTAAGCGTTTATAATAACTACAATGAAAACTTTTAGCACAAAAGCTCCAATTTAAAATTCATATTATATAATTATGATAAAATATGACATTTTATTCTATCTATAATTATGAAAGCTAAATATCTAAACTTTAAATAAATCAATGTGTGCATGATCATGAAAGTTTCTAAACTGCTCCAGAAAGTCATTAAATCAATAAACACTTATAAAGCACCAACTATTTGCAACACTCTATGCTAAGCACTGGGAATATGAAAAAAGGCAAAAGATAGTCCTAGCCCTTGAGGAGCTCACCTATAATAGTTTGAACACACACACGCTTGTTGCCAAAAAGGAAAAGAAAAAGGTTTTTAAAACATAATTGGGCAATTATTTACTGTTTATGGCACCACTACAGAATTTTTAGCATGAAATCCCAGGACCATCATCAAGAACCCCCAAGGGGTTTGCAGACCACTAAACAAGATGTACTGTTCTATTAGATAGAATCTGAGGTCCATGAGAAAAGGAACCCAAATGTTTTTCATCCATGCTATACACAGTAAGCACTTAAAAATTTGTTTAGATTGGTTTTTTTTTTAAGCATAGGCAGCACAATTTGTTTTGCTTGACTATACAGGTTTGTAACAAGGATTTTTTTTTTCTTTCTCACTGGGGAGGGAAAGGAAGAGAGATAAGGGAAGTCGGGTGGGAAGGAGAGAAGGTTATTAAATGGCAGGCAGAGGTTAAGTGACTTGCCCAGGGTCACACAGTCAGTAACTATATGAGGCAGGATTTGAACTCAAATCTTACTGACTTCAGGCCCAGCTCTCTAACCACTGTGATCCCTACCACTCACTAAAAACATTCTCCCTCCAAGGCTGATAATGTCCTTCTTATCACAAAATCCAAATAAGACCTTTTTCAACCATCCCTTCTGGCCCTGCCACAGAATTGGACACTGTTGACCAAGGCATCTTTCTACTGCTTTGCCTTCTGTTTCTCCTCACTTATAAGTCTCATCCTACTTTCCTCTCTGTGTTTAACCTGGCTGCTTATCTTCCTCCCAACACCTCAAATTTGGACGTTCCAATGTTCTGTTCCTGGACCACTTTCTTCTCTTTCTACACTGTCTTGCATGGCATTCCGGGGATGCTTCCCAAGCCTACCTTTGTTCTCTCTGTGATGCAATCCTGCATTTCTCTCTGCCTGCCCATCTTGCTATGGAACAGGCAGCTTAATTCCCCACACCGAAAGGGAAGACTAAGCAATAAAGAATCTTAGTGATAACAGTCAGGTGAGAAGCTAATATATGCAAGCCTATTTGGGACAGCTGCATTGAGGCTATCCATGGGCTATTTTACATTCCACTTCTGCTAAAAATGGCCTGATAAATACTACGTAGACTCTTTTTTCCCCTCAGTGGTTTCTATCTCTGTGAGTGACTCTCACCCTCTTGGCTAGCCTGCTGCCATATCTACTCTGGTACCGATAGCTTGATGCCCAAGGACCAGTACTTCTGTATTTCTAACTAACTTTTGTATAGAACCACCTGGATTTTCTGATGACACACTCAAATTCAAGATGTCTAAAATGTAATTCATAATCTCAACGCCACTTTTCCTTTTCCCCCATCAAGAAAACACCATATATCACCCTTATTTCTGTTTGCACTGTTTTTTACCCTCACTCTATTTCCATAGTCCCACCTGATACCTAGGCTCATAACCTCAGTTATCTTTCACTTCTTGTCCTCTCTTATTCACACCTTGCCACACCCCAATCAGTTGCCAAGATCTGTCAGGTCTACCCAGGAAATACCTCTCACGCCCAATTCTGTCTTTCTACTTCCACTACCCTAGTAAGGACCTCCTTATCTTACCGCTCAGCTGGACCTCTTTAATATTTTTTCCCTTTTTGGGGATAGTGTTGGTAACAGATTTCTAAATGGTCTTTCTTCCTCTGTTCCCTCCCTTCTCCATTCAGTCTTTACACTGCTACCTGGTTAATCTTCCTAATGCAATATTCCTCTGATCATGCCAATTCTCTACCCAAAAACCTTCAGCATCCTTCCATTGCTTACCTTATAAAGACTGCTTACCATCATATTTAAGACTCTTCCTAAGCTGGTTCATAAACTTTTACTCATTTCCCTTTATGTAGTTTACATTTAAGCCAAATCGAATTATTCGCAGCACTGTTTCCAATCTGCCCACTATTATTTTCCTCATGCCCCTGGAATGGACACTCTACTCTGTAATAGCTGGTTGAAATCCTTGCCTACCTTAGCTATCCCTCTCAAATGCTCCTGCTCAAAATTCTCTCTCCTTCCTGAAATGTCTCATAGCTCTCTGTCTGGACTTCTCATTGGCATGGATCCCATTCTCTCTTGTACTATAAAATTCATATGGATGTGGCTGTGTCCCAATTAGACTATAAACTCTTTGAGGGGAGGGGATATATATTTCCCTAGTATAATACTTCATGTACAGAAGAGGCTTAATAAATGCTTTTTAAATCCTATGTACAGAAAAGTATATAGAGGCAAAAAATGGAAGCAAATATAGAAAAGGAAAAATAAAAAGATGATTGGTGAGTAATGGGAGAATTGAGTATGTTCAAAAGAAAAATACACAAAGAGTAGGATGGGACATAATTTTAACTTGCTCATTCTCTAGGATTAGATAATTTAGCTTCCAATCTATGCTTCCATGGCCCTTTATGGAATGCAATTTTTACTATATTGTGGTCTAAATATGGCACATTTCATATTTCTGCATTTGTTTGTAAGGTTTTTATGCCCTAATATATGGTCAATTTTTGTGACAGTGCCATATATAGTTGAGAAAAAAGTAAACTTGCTGTTCCTATTTAATTTTTCTCCAGAAGTCTATCACATCTAACTCTTCTGAGACTTTTCATCTGTGGGAGAGACTTTTATAAAGATTTAAATTACACTTAAAGTTTCTAATTTTTTATCTTCAATAAAGACAAGATTCTGTGAGACATAATGAGTACAAGAAGCCATGTGTGATTTTTTTTCTTCTCAAAGATAATCATTTCCTCATTCATGTTTTTAAAAATCCCTTTTCCTCTTATATTGACAATAGAAATTGCATAATGAGGTTCCTATCTAATACAATACTATCACTGTTTTATTTATCTAAGAACAACATAAAAAATGAAGAAAATATTCATAGCTTTCAGAAGGGCTTTGCATGGGAAAAAGTAAATTCTGATGAAAAAAAGTTTTCTCTCATTAAATTGTTTAAGTTATGGAAGCACTATCATAAAACTATAAAAATACATATTAGTTTCTACTTCTAAGCATTAGCATATAAATAAAAAGACAGAAGTTATTACCCAAATAAAATTTTATCTACTAATTTTACAATTGAAAAAAGGGGGAAAGAAACTATATATACAAGCTTTGATTAAAAACAAAACATTGAATTTGAAAGAGAACTACAGTTGGGAAGAGAAACATTTGGTTCTGGTTGTCAGCAATGTTCTACTAAACGAGAACACTAAAAGATACCGTGAACATGTTTCTATTTTAAGCCTTGGTCAAAATAAAATTGTGACCCAGATCTGAGAGTAGGTTCTATCTTCTGTTCACAAACACACCTAAGGAAAAGGATCGAGACATCCAAAAAGCGTATGGTTTGAATCGACCTCAACCTCATAACTTTAAAAAAGCATTAGCTAAATCAAACTGCTCAAAGCCCAAGGGGACGCTTTCCAGAGTTATGCAGAAGAATGGCACAATGCATCAAGAGGCTATAGGAAACCCTGCTCTCCCTTGAGTGTCTATCACAGCTGGGAACCAACAACGAACATACAACAACATGTTCCCATGCTGTAGCTCTGGTGAGGGCACCTTTGCCAGCCTTGAGTGTTGTGTTTTATTTTTAACATTCTCAGCCATTGACGCCTATGGTAAATGTGGTTCTGAAGAGAGTTTTAACTGTTGAAAAGTAAAATACTGAATAGAAAGGTTTATCTGTTGAGATAGGGGAATTGTACAAAAAATCACTCAGTCAAGGAATCAACAAACATTTATTAAGCAACTGTTGGGTACCAGTCAGGGCAACTGCTGGGAATACCATCACAAAATGAAACCATTTCTAAATTCAAGGAGCTTACGGTGAAGCACAAAAGATGCCAAAGGAATGACTTTCATGCTATAAACACACACTCGTCTCTACCCAAAGAGTGAGGTACTACCTTGCTATAAACCAATTAACATGACTTGGTCATCATCCATTATGATGCCAGTTCAGAACATTCCAGACTTAACCCACATAAAGAGAAATTCATCCATGAATCAGGCTAGCAGGGGTATGGCAGACAGACTCATGGCAGAAAAACAAACAAACGAACTTGAGTAGTGAGTTTCACTGAGTTCATTGGTACACACGGGCTGCCAAATAAATTAAGAGAAGATCATGAAACCAGGCTGACTGGGTCTACCATAAATTTGTTATATAATTTGACTAGGTCCTCACAGTTGCAAGACGATCCTTTTACACTCCTCTAATTATCTCTAACCCACTCCCTGACAGCATCCTCCAAACCGTTTCATCCCTCCTCAAATTTCCCACATCTTCCCCCTTCTCCCATCATCTCAGCTAAGAATCTTGCTTCAAGTTTTACTAAAAAAAAAAACTGAAGCCACATGCTGAGAGGTCCTTTTTCTCTCCTCCCCTTCTCACATCACCCAGAAGCCTTCGATCACTATCTCCTCCTTCACTCCTGTATCACATGATGAGGGGGACCCTCTAATTCCCAAAGCAAGTTTTTCTACATGCACAAGTGATTCTATTCTACCCCATTTTCTCCAGAAGATTTTTCTGTCTATCATGCCCACTCTTACACTTCAATCTCTGTCTGTCTAATGGCTGCTTCCCTATTGCCTACAAACATGCCCATGTCTCTCCTACTCTCAGAAAACTTTCACTCGATCCATCCATCCCTGCTATCCTCTTCTATCTCTACTGTCTTTTGTGGCTAAACTTCTTGAGAAGGCCATCTACAATGGGTGCTTCCACTCCTTTCCTCTCACTTTTGTCTTAACTCTATGGTCTGGCTCCCAATCTCAACATTCAGCCAAAATTGCTCTCTCCAAATTTAACAATCTCTCAACTGCCAAGTGCAATGGTCTCTTCTCAATCGTTATCCTCCTTGACCTCTCTGTAGCCTTTGATGCAGGTGATCACTTTCTCCTAATTGATACTCTCCTCTCTCTAGATTTTCAGAGCATGGGTCCTCCTGGTTCTCCTTCGACCTTTCTGACCACTCCCTCTCAGTTTCCTTTGCTGGATCTTTATCCAGGTCATGCCTGCTAATTGTGAATGTACCTCGGGGTTCTGTCCTGGGTCCTCTGCTCTTTTCCCGCAGTTCTTTCACTTGGTTATCTAATTAGCTCCTATGGATTCAATTATCATCTTTAAGCTAATGATTCATAAATCTACTTATCCAGCCCTAATCTTTCTGCTGATCTCCATTCTTGTACTTCCAATTGTATATTGGATGTCTCTATCTAGCAGAATCTTTAACTCAACATGTCCAAAACTGAGTTTATTATCTTCCCCCCTTCCAAACTCCCCACTCCTAGTTGCCCAGACTCAAAATCTGGGAACCATCCTTGACTAATCACTCTCTTTTATTGCCTATATCCAATCTACTGTCAAGGCCTGTCAATTGTATCTGGGCAACATTTTGCATATGTCCCCTTCTCTTCTCTGATACCACCTTGGTTAAGGCCTTCATCACCTCCGCCCATCTTCCATTCAGCTGTCAAAGGGATCTTCCTAAAGTGCAGGTCTGACCCTGTCACACTCCCTACCCTCACTCAGTAAACTCCAGTGGCTCCCTATGACCTTCACACCTTGTACTCCCTCTTCCCATTACTCTGATCCAATGACACTGGCCTCTTTGCTCTTCTTCACACAATATAGTACATCTCCCAACTCTGGGTAAGTTTTTCTGCCTGTCCCTCACGCCTGGAATGCTCTCCCTCCTCATCTCTGCTCCCTGGCTTCCTTCAAGTCCCAGTTAAAACCCAAGCTTTTCCTGATCCCCTTTAACACCAGTGACTTTCCCCCATTAATGATTTCCAACTTGTCTATAGCTTGTTTGTACATCATTTGTTTGTATGTTGTCTACCCCATTAAACCATGAATCCCATGAGAGCATGGACTGTCTTTTGCCTTTCTTTGTATCCCCAGTGCTAGGCACCTAATAAATGTTGACTGACTAGTATAAAACACATCTGATAATATCACCATAGCTCACCTTGACTAATAAAAACTGAACACAATCTGTGATTGGGTATGGGTGTGTGTGTGTGTGTGTGTGTGTGTGTGTGTGTGTGTGTGTGTGTGTTTTGAGGAGTGGGAAGGTTTCTGATCATTCTCTTTTCACAGTACAAGTAGGCCAAAGTTTCCATGTTCAACAGATGGATACTTGGGTTGAAACAGGAAACATAGGACCAATCTGGGAATAATGGGGACACTATGGAAAACAGCAAGGGGCAGCTAGGTGGCACAGTGGATAAAACACCAGCCCTGGAGTCAGGAGAATGTGAGTTCAAATCCAGTCTCAGATACTTAGTAACTGTGTGACCCTGGACAAGTCATTTAACCCCATTTGCCTCCCCCCCCAAAAAAAAAGAAATACAAAAAAGGAGCAATGGAATCAAAGGAAGCCTCAGTCACAGGGCTAATTGGCAGCATTTTTGGCCTTAACTTATACCTTCCAACTAGAAGCTTGCCCCAGAGGAATCAAAAGTCATTTACAAAGGCTCTTTGTTATGATTTTCACTACTTCTTTCAATTAAAAACTGCAACAGGATTAGATGATTGCTTGCTGTTAAGTCAAGCATACTCTAGTAGTGGGCTGACATGTGGCCTAGCACACATACTACCTCACCAAAAATTTCCCCTAAGATTCAGTTATGTTGGGGTTGTTCATCGTGCTCATTAGCATATATTTATGCTGATGTACTGAGAGTACAACCTTAAGTGATGTCAAGACAGGGCCATTGTGTCTCCCATAATCCACTTAGACAAAATGCATCTAATATACTTGATTACTGGTTTTATTTGTTGTTGATCTGCTTCAGTTAGTTAGAGGAACTCTATTATTGATTTAGTCCACTCACCAATCCCCCTCCCCCGATCCCCTTCTGCAACATGTCCTACCCACTCTCAGGGGTGTCATCAAGAGTTATGCATGCAAGTGTTAGGCCCAGACTGGCCCTCTCTTTATCTTTCATTTTAGAAATGGGACAGTTTAAAAAAAAAAAAAAGAGCTGACACTAGTGAAAATTTAAGGTTTGCCATTTGCTACCCAACACCACACAGGTTAATTAACAGGGCATATGGCTCGGAAGAAGCTGGTACTTTTCCATTTACCCTTTTCAGATATTAGTACTAGATAGCTTCATAAAGGCATGCACATATACACAGACAATTTATAACTTGCGGACTAGGGAAAAAAATGACTGCTTCTAAATCCTTCACAATCCACTTATCCCAGAGTCATACGTTGTTGGGCCCTGAGGTTTCCATAAAGGTTACTGCATTAACTTTTTAATTACATTAAACAACAACCAGTATGAATTTATAGCACTTAACCATCTATTTCTTTTTCCTCAAGACAGCAACCTCAACTGCTTCATTGCAACAACTTTTAAGCAAATGTTCTCATACAATTTTTCAGCAAAAGATAATTATCTCTGTACAATGCACGGTTCATACCTCCTGTAGCAACTTATCTAATTTGTGCTGTAATTCGAGGAAGTATCGTGAGGTGATGAGGCCCTGGTGGGATTTATCCAAGCAATCTCGAGCCAGTTCAATGATCTGATGGTGGGTGAAACTAAGTACTCCATCTGCCAGGGGGAGGACATTATCGGGAGAATAGTTGGTGATAATTTCCTGGAGACGTTCTTCCATCTGAGCTGTAGCCTATTTAATGAAGGAAAAAAAAAACAGGTATGCTATAACATGCACATGTATATTCCCAGTTATGTTATCAAAATAAACTAGCACTTTCTGAAGCCTCTGGTTATTTTTAAGAACAAATATAGATAGTAATATAAGAAATACCACCATGTAAATAATGCTCAATAACATGGAATGCTAACCATTCATATTCCCTGGTTGCAACCTGGCAAATGAATGATGGCCTATGTAAGTTTCTCCCTGCAGCTCAAATAACGTGCAAACGCTGGGATGCCTTCATTTCTTCACTGGTCCTACTCCAGATGTCACATATATCTGTCATATATGTCCAATGGTCTTTGTGGTTATTGTTTTAAGCAGTGAAGGGTGGTGAATGGAAAAAGTTTAAGAAGCCCTGTTTTAAGGGACAGTCATAGGGATAGGGACAGGATATGCAACCTCTCTTGTTACCTTTGCAAAAGCACAAGAAGATTCTCTTGGTAAATCTTCTAGGATTTCATTTTCCAACTTCATTCAGTTCCTTCTAATCACCTATGGCCTAGTCTTGTCTCCTAGCCTGAGATATCCCCAATCATATGCCACTGCACTCCCTTTCTCTGGTATTTACTTCCCCCCAACACCCATGTTTCTCCCCAATGAAGCAAAGAGTTTCTACGAAGAGTCAGTGTCTACTTTCCTACTGCACAACTGACATGTGATGAATAGCTCAAATTGCTTTAATCAATGACATCAATGCGGGACTCATTAAAAATAATAAGCACTCTGTGCCTGATTTATGAAACCAAAGGTTTCCTTTTGTTCCCTTCCTTGGGGTTACAACAGTGGGAGGGCTGAAGCAGGAGGAACATGGTGGATTTTCCAAGGGTTACCCCTCTTCTCCCAAATCCAAACTGTTTGGGGAATGAGGGGAATGATAAGAGAGAAATATGTCACAGCTCCTTCTGTCCAGGGCCCCAGCCTTTTATTCCTCTTCACAATGATCTAACTCGTTATAAGAGCTAAAGCAGCAAAATGACACTTTCTACTTTCAGATCTAAGTCAATAATTAACTTTCAAAATATAATGAGGGGAGAAGTGGGAAGGCTGTGCAAGCAGACGGAGTTGGAGAGAGGGATGGGGAGAAGATAATGGAAAACAATCCAAAACTCATTCTGCCTATGTGTATGGATAACCTATGAGATTATGGGTGAAAGGTAGAAAAAAAGAGAGGGCTTCTCATGGCATAACAAGTTATTCCTAGAACAGAACACAAATAGCATGAAGGGACCAAAAGCGACTTTGGATTTTAAATAAAAACTACTGAACAACAGCCTTCTAGACTGTAAATAACCAGCAAAAATTAATTTTAGAACCAGTTCACTAACACCTAAAGAAAGAAGGGTCAGTTCTAAGCAGTTTTAAAAAAAATTATAGTGATTTTATCTTTATAATAAGAGTTCGGTGCCTGCTTTATGAAACTCATTACTGGATTGGATCATTACTTCCAATAACAAAACCACCATACACATACTTAAAACCTACGCTGATTGTTAGTAGAGATGCTGTGCATCTTAAACACAATTCATTACCTTTGGGAACCTTTCTTTGTAGACATGGTTCATCATAATTATTTCATGGTCACAGCAGGCGGGAGAACGTCCAGGGCTGCAAGTGAAGCACATTATCCTTTTAAACTTGTCACAGCATGTAATGAAAGGAGGTTTCATATTTATAAACAATCTGTTTGCATGCAAAGTATTATACAGCCTTAGTTACAAAAGCAGATTACATAATAAACTACAGACTCAGCCATTTGTGTGTGTGTGTATACACATACACACATTAAATAGTACATGAAAATACTGAATAGTACATGAGAGACAGAAAGATGGGATTCCACAAAAGAACTTTACATTAGGACACAATGCAGAGAGCAGCAATTTTATCTGATTAAACTGGGCTTTATTGTTTGTCATAATATCGGTGAAAGGAACTCAGGAGAAGCAATTAAAATGGTGTCTAAAACGAAATACACCTTAGCATAAAGTTCTTTTTTTTATTCCGTAAATTAAAAATAGAATTAAAAAATAAAAAAATGCTTGTTTTATTCCATAAATTAAAAATAAAAATTTAAAAATTCTTTCATTAAGTCCAATTAATCAGTAATATTAAAAGAAGGTACAATATCATGGACCCTTCAAATCAGGGGTTCTTAGCCTTTTTTATGCCATAGATCACTTTGGCAGTCTGGTGAAGCCCATAGACCTCTTCTCAGAATCACTTTTTCAAAGGTATAAAATAAAATACACAGGACCAGAGGGGAAACCAATTGTATTGGAATAGTTACTAATACATTAAAAAAATCCACAGATCTGAGGTTAAGAACTCTTGCTTTAAGTAGATGTTACTTTGTACTTGCACCAGGAACCAGCAGTTTATCTCATAACTCTGAAATGGTTTAAAATTCTTTCATAGCCTAGGTGTCCCATGCTGAGTACCTCACCATTTATTTAATCACCAAAATGCATGCATTAACTATATATTTGCATGGGATGCTGAGTGAGGCAGCACATATTGACAAATCTACCATGTACTGAACATGGAAGATGAAGAAAGAAAAAAAAAGCAAATGAGTTAGTATTGAGAGAGGTAAGAATTACAGGAATACAGAGGAGAGAATCCAGGTATACTTTGCCCTGGTCAAACATCTACAGTCTTATGTTCACTTCTGGGCATCACAGTTTAGGAGGGACCCATAATCTGGAGAAGGTCCAGAGGAGATGGTCTAACCAGGATAGTGAAAATCTCTGAGTTCATGCTAGATACGGACCAGTTGAAGGAACTGCGGATGTTTTAACCTGGAGAACAGAACACTTTGTATGTATTGATAACCATTCTAATATAATGGCTTCCCCTCTAGTCCAGTGATTTTATTTTTATACCTTTAAACAAGTGTTTTGGAGAAGATCCATTGCAGGGAGGGGAGGGGGGAGATGCTAGTTGTCTTGGAGTACCTGAACCGACTACCATGTGGAAGAGAGATTAGATTTGTTCTCTTAGTCCCCTAGGGCAGGGCTAAGAATAATAGGGGGAAGCAGCAAAGAGGCAGATTTAGTCTTGAAGTCAGAAAGAATTTCCTAACAATTAGAACTTTCTAAAAGTAGAATGAGTTACATTGGGACAGTAGGTTCTGCCTTACTGGAGGTCTTCAAGCAGAAGGTGGTTGATGATGCTGGAAAGGATGATGTTTTTTCTTCAAGTATGGGCTGGACTAGGTGGCCACTGAGTTTTCTTCTAGTTCTGAAATTCTGGGATTCTGTAGTTTGTTTTTTTTTTAATTCTTGTAATACATGTACCATCTTCTTCCTGACTCCCATGGGTTTTTGTTTTTTTTAAAGGCATACAGACTGTTTAATTGATGTGAGTATCATGTACTTCCCTGAGTAAATACTGGGAAGTTTTTGTGAAATAAAAAAATAGTACCCATAGAATATACACTTCTCTCACAGGGCATTGATATCTGGCTGGCATAATGGAGAATACTGGGTCTGGAATCAGGAAGCCATGAGTTTGAACCTGGCCTCAGACACTTAAGTAGCTGTGTAACTCAGGGCAAAGTCACTTAATGACCGTCTGCCTCAGTTTCCTCATCAATAAAAAATTAAGCTAATAATCACACCTACCTCCCGGGGTTGTTGTAAGGATATCATGAGATGATGTTTGTGAAGCACTTTGCAATTCTTACAATGCTAAACTACTTCCTTGAGATCTCAGGGATTTTTAAAATATTTCCTTATGCATTAAGGATATGCTTATGCTCAAGCACTGTTAATTTAACTATGAGATTCCATTCATTGAATAAGGACAAAATTCTTAAAAAAGAGAAAAGAATCCTGAAGCCAAGAAGTGATGTTGAACCTAAATTCAAGTAGCTCTAGTTTCTGAAACCTTAGGATTAGCCAGAGCCAGGGTTCAAGACACCAGATCATATTTCAGCTGAAACGTTTCAACGAGACCCACAAAACTCAATGCTTTATTTATTTATTTATTCATTCATTTACTCATATATCCATCCATTCATTTGTTTATTTATTCTACTTGGTTTCCATAGAAAATATAGGAATAAAATTTTGAAAACAAATCAGCTGATACTTTGACATGGGAAGTGAATCTTATTAGAGAGAGAAGGAAGAAATGTCCAAAATAAGGAAACCTAAAGCTCAATCTGTGAGAAGCAGCCTGGTATGGTAGATACAAATTTGTTTTTTCAGATTCAGAAAGAAGTGAGTTCAAGTTTTATCTTTAGTCACATGATTCTGGGCAAGTCATTCAAGTACTAAGATAATAAAGCTGAAAATATGCATTGATGGAGGGAGCAATGGATCCTTTTCAGAACCACTTTTTTAAAGGTATCAAATAAAATCACCTACATTGATGAAATCACAGATTCAGAGGCCCAGACCTGACTAAATATGGTCTTTACTGATTTAAACTTTTATGTAGGTAAAGGATATAATCAGAGGGATGGTTTACTTGGAAAGGACATGAGTGATTCTTGTGGTGAGAGTGAGAGAGAGCTGAAGAAAGGCCCCTAGAGCTTTTTGGTAGAGGAACACTGACAGTTACATAGGATGAGAAGATGTACGTGTAGAAAGTACCTATGTCAGTGAGATCCAAAGTATCTAAATAAGAGCATATTTTTTTCACTTCTGTTGACCTTGCCTACTTTCCTTTCTTCCTATCCTTCCTTCCTTTCTCCTTCTCTCTTTCACTCATTCCTTCTTTCTTTCCTTTCCTCCTTCCCTCCCTCCCTCCCTTCCTTCCTTCCTTCTTTCCTCCCTATCTTTTTTAAAAGACTGGATCTCCCTTCTCATTTGGGCTGAAGTACAGGGCCTCACTTCACTTTGATTGGCAAGAGAACTTTGATTTATTTCATTTCTGATCTAAGCTGGTTTGTTCTCCTAAGGCAGCCTGGTACTGGATTTAATGCAGATACCCAATCAACTGTAGCACACTGCAGCTCATCGCTCTGGAGCTCAGCCTCAGCCTCTCTGGTAGTAGGGATTACAGACATGCGTCATCTTGCCTAGCCAAAGCTGGTTTTCAAAGAGGTCTTGAAAAGCAAGAAGAATAAGACTGTTAACTGCTCTTGAGAACATAATTCAGTTATTTGTATTTATCTTGTCCTGGAAATTCTAATGACTAAAGGTATTATGGGAAGGTCTTGAGTCTTATGTGATAACTGGTAATAAAATGCTGATGACTAAAAGAAGGTGTCTTGCAATGATAATTAGCAGGATTATTTTAGGTGAACAAACATTACATTCATAATGATTATGAAATCAACTCATTGCAAAATGGTATTAGAAAAAAAAGAAAGCTTTTAAAAAGTAGATGTTAGAACAGAGATTCTCAATTTTTTTGGTCTCAAGATCTTTTTACAATATTAAAATTTGAGAATTTCCCCCCTCAAAGAATTTTTGTTTATGTGAGTTGTATCTATCGCTATTTACCAAATTAGAAGTCAAAACAATTTAAAAACAGCTTTGACCTCACAGATCCCTGAAAGGGCTTCAGCGAACTTCAGACCACACTTTGAGAACCACTGCCCTGGGAGAAATCAGCCAACCCAAGAGATGTAGTTTCCAATTAAAAAAAAAACCGCTAAAAGTCACCTGAGACTTCGAGAACGGGGGCGCATTGGAGTGTTTCTGCATCTGTTCTCGGTGGCGATGCTTTCGGTGCAGAAATGTTTTGACAAAAAGTGTAATTCATCAGGTGTCGGTTGGTACGGTAACTGATGCAACTTCTCTTGGGAGGAACAGGAGGACTGCAACAAGACCAACAAAGTGAGGTTGTCTCTCCACATCCAAACAGAATCCCTCAGACAAGCAGGGGATGACCCACCCTCCACTGGCCACATGAGAGAGGCCTCTCTCACACTATATTCGTAGTTATGGCTGCAGGGATCATTCCGTGGATTTTGGTAGCAATTCTCTAAAAGGTCAAAATGCAAGGTTTTTCATTTTGCTAGTGCACAAATCAGTCTTTTGGAATAGGGTATGATATGTTACCTTCGCCAGCAAATGAAAAACTATAAAGAGACAGCATTTATTCCATGCCGCTCCTAAGCAAATAAAAAAACAAGAAAGCACCTACTTAATACACCAGACTAATAGTTCACCTATCTTTCTGCAGTTTTCCTTCTCCTTTGAAAAATGACTTGAGTTACTGGATAACATAAAAATGAATGTTATAGAGTATGACTATAAAAGGCCAGATTTTTAAGGAAACATGGAGACCTAAATCGTTGGAGGAGACGACGGTCCTTCCCCAAATCATGGCTCCATCAAAGTATATCAATTTATATATTCAGAAAAGTCAAGCAGCCATCTTGGGAAGCTAGGCATGCATTCCAACAATGCAGTCATTGTTTTTCCATCATACTAGATTCCTACTCGCTCTTTAAATCCCAACTCAAATGATCCCCTCCCACCTCTCTGTGAGAACTTCCTCATTTGATCTGTGGTATGATAACTTGTACCATGGCTATGCCTCCCCTCTCCCCATCTTCACAGTGGATTTTTGTACCCATTGAATACATCTAATACAATTAACATTATTATAGTCATTTCCAGTCGTGTTTTAGCCATTTAAACCACTACAGGATCCATAAGGATATGGACTGAGTCTCGTTCGCCATACTGTTTTTGATTAAACAATTATATCATAGAAACAGAAGATGTAACCACTAACCATTTTCCAAATGTCTAAAGAAATGCAAAGACCTGAGACGATGGAAGTATAAGACATTACATTTCTAGGATCTGTTAACTACTTCTGCCCAGGGTAAATTGAGATGCTGATGCTTCGGTGAAGCAAAAGCAGTTACAGCCCATACATTAAGTTGCATCCTTGGTCCTTAAGCAAGAAGCAATTTTAAAGGCCAATACTTGGTTCTAAAGCAAAACACACACACACACGCACATAACAACAACACAGAGATTCTAGTATTAATTGCTTTAATGAAATTCATACTTATTAAAAAAAACTTCTTTCAAACAGTCAGAAGCTGTTAGTGTAACCAAACCTAAGAGCTTCACTAGAGATGCTCACAGAGATGCTTTCTTTAGAAGCTTAAGATAGCTTGGGACAGGGTACTGCTGCAGCCGTACATATCAGTAAAATCATAAGACACACGGTGTTCATAGCAAACCAGTGCAAGGTAAAAGCATCACTGGACCAGGAGGCAGGAGACATGGCTTCTAGTACTAGCTTCCCACTCTCTCTGTGACTTTATAGACTCTTCACTTTTCTGTCTTAGTTTCTTCTTCTATAAAATGAGGGGAACTGGATGAGATGGTACTCTCCAGAGCCCCCTCACGACTTCCATGCCATTTTCTATCTCTGATTCATGTCAAGACTATTTTGAACCTTAGGTGGGGAAGGGAAAGACAGACCATTTTCTTCTATTCCTCTCACAAGAGAAATTGCTTCATACCAAGACTATTATATTATCTGGTTCATACTGCTTAGGTGATTTTTTTTTGGAATATAAATTTTTTAATTTTTATTTTCAGTTTCAAATCCTCTTCCTCCCTCCACCTATTCTCCCACCTATTGAGAAGGCAAGAAATAGGATATTGGGTGAAATTATAATGGACCAGATATCGGAAAATTATGTTATCTTGAATAAAATGGCAGGGTTTTTTTTTGGGGGGGGGGAGAGGTCAATTCAATAAGAAGGTTTCCATGTTTTAAACTTCTACAATATTCCAGTTTCCAACAACAATGACCCCACTAAAAATTCGTCATCACTTACTATTAGCTGGAAGCCTGTTGTCACTCATTTTTTTAAAGCATGCTTTGTTCATGTATAGTACATTCAGTTTCTGACGGAAACCAAATGAAATTGTCTAGATAGTTCTCAAAAGAGATAGCTGATAAATTAGATGCCAATGCCAAGTCATATCAGAGTAACAGATGGAAAAATAAGGTGCATCCCTTCTTGATACCAACAGATGATCTTGAGACAGGAAACGGGGTGAACAAGGAAGGAAGGAGGCTTAAAACGTATTCTGAAAAGAACACACATACTGCACAATATCAGCACGATGCCCGTGTTATATCAACTGCTTGGCTACTGTGACCAATAGGGGACTAAAGGGACTATCAGCGAACGTGGACATGATGCCAAGGAAAAGGGGGTCATAATAAACAGGCTTGGAAGTGGCCTCAAGGTCACCTCCTTATCTTCCAATACAGTGCATAACTCTTCAAACTGCCAGAAATCAATCATTTATTGAACCTTATTGTGTGCCTACCACTTCCAAATATGCCTGGATCACCTAGTCTTTATTTCCAATGACAGATATTTCGCATCTTTATGAGAAAAACTCAGAGAGAATTTACTTGCTGTATTAAATTGTTTTCAATATTTGCCTGGCTTTTCTGTTGCAATATGACTTTGATGGAGTATGACTCTATAACACTGTGCAATGGACCTTCATTATTCCCACCATGATCTTTTTACGTGTTCATTTTATTCTGTTCCTGGGTTCTTCTTAGCTTGTTCCTTAGAGTAAAAATCTCACATCTCAGTTCACGCTTCCTAAACACTCCAGAACACATATGAACCTTGAAAAATAAAATGTATAGGTCCCAAGGTTCAATTCTTGTCATTTTGGGGGGTAATCCTATGTCATCTTTAGGGAGATATAAGAAGTAAGCAGAGGATTTTCAGGAAATCATCTGGTTAAATAAGACATTAATACTAGTGGCATAGAATTATAGTAAAATATGGCTAAAAGTTTGACAAATTTGAAACTCTTGCCTCAAATCTTCATGGAATCTAGGTTAAAGTTAAAGGGGATATCACTTATAAAACCAAGTTTCCTGTTCCTGGGGTTTATTCTTAGATACCACAAAGAAAAAGCTTGCAATAGAAAGGTATATTTGTTTTACTTGCCATGGTTATCATTTGATGCAAAATCTACCCAGTGGCAGACACACACAAATTAGCCTATCCTTTCTGCTGGAAACACGTTAAGAAAAAAAAAATACCTGCATGACATTTCTAAGGTGTTAGGAGGAGGAAAAAAAAATATCAGACACTTACAGATACTGTGGAACTGGGTGTATTTGTTCCATAGCCGGAAGAAGGGAGAGAGGCCAAAGACCAACGGCGTCCATCAGTCCTATTGAGACACTGAATTTAGTGCAAGCAAACACTAGAGCATTATCATACAGAAATCGCAGAGCACGTTGACTATTTTTAGACAAGTAAATGACACAACAATACACAATAGAGTGTATGAGAATGGGTAAACTCTCACCAGTGGCTGGGGTAAACAAACATTATGCACCAGGTTGACTTTTATTTAAACAGAATCAATAGTCTGAAACAAGTAGAAACTGAATGGGCTGATCCATAATATTGATCTCTCACTAATATACTTTGACAAAATGAATACCAGGGATAATTATAACTGTTAGGCTCAGCAGATTCAAATTAATGAGAAGTAAAGGAAGGGGGAAAACACCCCACCAGGTAACAGGTAATCTGGAATACTGCTCTTTAGAAAGAGGAATTGACATTAGATCTAAATTACATCATTGGCACCTTACATCGGTCTGTGTGGAATTCAGTTACATAAAAAGCTTTGTGTTCACTAATTTAAAAGTAGGCTGGTTTTTTCTTTAATTTTTTATTTTTAAATTAAACACACCTCTAAAAGAATGGACACAGGGAGTTTTCCCAGTGGTTCAAGTCTTTGTGGCTAACTGTTTCAGCACTAAGAAAATAACTGGCCTAAAAATCTGCATTACTTGGAGTTGTGGCATCAATCACATGACCCAGTCATACCACATGTAACGGTTGTAGCCTTTTTAAAAGTTTATGAGCAAACAGCTATCCTAATAGACAGCTGACAACAGAAGATATTCTGCCTATCACAGTAACTGGGTGCTAGGCAGATGGGAGAGGTTTTTTTATATTGTGCCAATATAAAAAGGTGCTGAAACTTTATGGAAAAACTTCTCCATCTTATAGAAGCTTGATTTTATTTTCATATATAAGTGCAGGATGAGAGGCTGCCAAGCTACAGAGTGAAGGTCATTCCAAGGGTCTGGGGTAAGGGAACATAACAAAAGGTAACTAATCTTGTTTAGGAAAAGGGATGGGAGACACTAAGGAACATATAACCTAAGTAAAACCTCCGAAAGTAAAAGCATCCATGCCTCAATTTGTAAAGCGAGAAACAATTGTGTTAACAATTAGATAAAAAAATGAAAACACACACATACACAGACATAGGTGTACACACATGATAGTTCACCAAGGACAATAGGCTGAGATACAAATAAGAAAGGAGGAGGTGTATTTCACAGAGAGCTACTGGAATCACTATTCAAAATGGAATTTATTTGTAGCCATGATTGCATTAATCCACTAAAAAAATGAAAGGCAAACACAAAGAAAATTTAGAGTGTACACTTACACATAGAGTTCAAATGATGGGAAGTCAATAACTTCAATAGGAATGGACTTCAATTTGAAAAATGCCATAGTTAACTATTAGTGTGAAAAATGAACATTCTGGCCTAAAATGAAGCTCAAGCTATACTAGGCCAGCATGACTGGTGGTTGACTTATATGGCCCACAGAGACAAGATGGAAAAATTCAAATGGATGTACATCACACACTATATGTTTTAAACAAAATTTACCTGTCATTTCTGTGACCATGACTGGAGGACAATTGAATCAAGAATGTTTAAAGAACAGAAGCAAAATAACATTTGTAAATACACTGGGAAATGGGATTTAAATCATTGTTATTATCTTATGCCAAAATATTTTAAAATTACTGAACTTGCAGCCAGATACTAAATATGAAATTATCAAATTCATCCATTCAAAAGAGATAGGCAAACAAAAAAAAAGAGAAGATAAATTTCTGGGGAAATTGTTTTCTTTGATTGGTCATTAAAGATTTTTTTTTAAAAAACCCTCTATGCCTGCACTTTATATCTAAAGCACCTACATATTTTTATTTTATCAAAAAAAGGATATTAAGAAGAATTATTCAGTCTATTTAATATCAATTATCATAAACTAGTCACTGGAAAAAGTGAGGAATACCATTTCCCTCACCATGATTTTTTTTGTGTATGTGTGATTCATTATCTCTCCTTTCCCTCAGGTATCAATGAGCATCTTTCAGATGAATGAACAATTCTAGGAGATGTGTTCTTATTAGTTCTGAAACATAAATTACATTTGCTTACTACTCAAAAGATACAACTGGAAACATGTTAAAACGAGAGCATGTCTTGTACGTAGTGCAGCTGTGGACCAAAAATAACTTGTACCTTGTCTGGTTATCTCAGTTTTGGGGGTCTCTTTAGTTGAATGTGATTAAAAAAAGTATCACTGCATTTTCATTACCATGACAACTACACATCATAAGGAGCTTTCTATGCTTAGGAGAAACAGAACCTTTGTAAAGAATAATTAGTTAGAAAGGCCATTTGGTACCCACTAGCTTGACTCAATGTTGCCTCTCTTTAGTGGCTATCAATAAAATTCTAGGAAGAAAACTTGACTCATGAGGCTTTTTCTATAACAGCTTTATCCTTGCAGGTAAGTGTTTTAGTATGTTAAATGAAAAAAAGAAGGAAAAAAATTGTTGGAAATGAGAGATGCAAATATAATGGTTAAAATAACCAGTACCAGCATTTCAATGCTGATGAAAAAACAGAAGAAGACAATTTTCTTCGTACCACAAAGAAAGGAAAAACCTCCAAATATTAACCTGGCCTTTGAAGAAGAGAAAGATTTTGTTTAATTTCAACATTTCTTTGGGTACACAGGATAAAAAACCTCCACTCTGGAACTTTTTGGTATCTAAATTAAATAGAGGACATTCTAATTCCCTGCTTCCCTATAAAAGCAGCCTCTCAAACTGCACTTGAGGAAAGGTTGTTATGATTGGTGAATAATGCCGTGGTTGGCTGTGTGTGTAGTTCTACTATAATCTCTTTTCAAGACTTTACAACTTGCTTATGAAAATGTACTCGGGGATTTAACTTGGCATATATAAAACCTTGGGTTGTAAGGAAAGACCTTATGATTAGTTAGCATTTACACGATGCTGTGTGTTTCCAATGAAACTGAAAGCAATTTACAATTGTTCGTTAACCTCCACAACTTCTTTGAAAGGGAAGACAGAGTTATTACCTCCATTTTGCAAATGTGGGAACTGAGGGATAGAAAGGTTAAGTAACTTGAGTCAGGTCACCCAGCCCAGTCAGAGCTACAATTAGAACCGAAGGGAACATGATTCTTGGATACCAGACTCAATCTACTAAGTCACATTTCCTATGTCAATCCTTTTACTGCAAATTTCATTTTAAAAATTTATCATGAACAAAATGGATTCAATACTTTTATACCAACAGCTACTTCTGAAAGCAGTCATATATCATAATGTGACTTTCTAATTTTCAAATCAGTCAATGTGAAATTATAATAAGGTACCATATCGATAACATCTTTTGGCATGCAGTATATGACTGATAGGAGGTCCAGAAACATTAGTACTGAACTTTTTTTCCTTTATTCAAAACCAAAAGGACATTCAGATTTAGTTATTTCAGTCATCTTAATTTTTATATCTAAACATTAACTGCCAAAGTTAGATGTGCTAAGAAAATAATTATTTCGCCCCTTCAGTTCAGGAATGTACAACAAATGGAATGGGGGTCCACGTGTGGAATTTTCATGTTCCCTGCATGAAAACCAACTCTCAGCACCAGAGAGAGATTCCATGATATTAAGTAAGTATAGATCAATAGGAGTTTAGAGTTAAATATATGATCACTCATGTCCCTACCCAAATTAATATTTTTTTGAAGGAGTGTGTAGGGAGTTCCATCTGGAAATTTACACAGAAATGAACTGGTGCTCTCCTGTGATAATCCACTGTCACGGTTTATGGTCTATTTGACAAAAATTAACATGCCTGGGGGCTTCTGTATGTTTATTTTTTTTTATCAAGGAAGCCAAACTCATCTGTCCTTCAATCACCCACTTCACTATTAGTAACTCTCCACTTTTACAAGTCAGTGAGGATTAAGAGAATATGATTTGTACTAGTTTTAATTGCATAGTGTAATGAGATTTGTACCTCCTTAGTATGTTTCCTTTTTTTTCAAAGGCACTAAAATGCACTAATTATTTTTCTTAATCTCATAGGTCTCTATTCTGTAGAACTAATGAAAATGATCCTAATGGAGAAAAGGGAAAAACCTGACTCACTTTTTATGGAGCTTATTACTATCCTTATGGCACCTATACACCACTTGTATACATTTTATTTCCTAGTGGAGGATTTCCACTATGATGTTCTACAGGAAATCACAAGATTCATCTGACTCACTATCATAACTTTGTTAAAGTTTCTAAAGCAAACCTAGAAGTTAAACTAAAAATTAAGGAGATCTTACTTTAAGACAAGTATATACTGTGTTCTTTCTGCTCCCAAGATACGAAGAGCAAGTGAGGAAGATGCTACATTGGTAAAAGGAGGTGATAAAAATGCCAATTCTCCTCAACAGTGAAACCTATTGGTTCAATGGGGTTTTTTTATGTCTATAAGGCTTTATTAAATGTGAATTCAACCTTTTTTAAAAATTTAAGTTTGGTTAATAGAAAAAAAAGCAAATACTCAGCTAATTTATCACCAAATCCCGTTTTAAGTAGAATGCTTGGACATGAAGGCAAAAGTGGTATGGATATGGAGGCATTTTCCTTTTTTTGTGGGAGAATGAAAAGAAGTTAAGTTTTCTGGGTAATTGTTCTCTGTTTTCTTTTGCTGGTGATTTATTTGCTATGACTAATATCCAAGCAAAAAATAAACAATTAACTTCTTATTGCCAAGGTCAACATCACTAAAGTTCATATGAAGACCACGTGATTTGTGGGAATCCTTGGTGATTGGGTAAAGAAAGTATGCATAAAATGTTTCATATGGGTTTGTGGGTCAAATTTCCAATAGGTCCAAGTATCATTTCCTCCCCACTCTATATATCCAGTTTTCCAACAGACACATGTGCACACAGACAGATAGACACATGCCTACCTCCGTGCAAAGGAGAAGTGAGCTGAGGCACTGGGGGAGAAATTTCTTGGGCTATCTTGAGGACTATTTCCTGTTGAGAAGAAAAGAGATGAAATAAAATGAGACTTTTTATTTGAATCACTTTAGGGTTCCAGTATCATTCTGTCACTTGCAGTTTCTTAAGGAACTGTAATCCCATTTATTTTCCATAATACTGTTCAGGAGTACAAGAGCAAAAATGAAAACAAAAATGAGACTTCTAGTGAAGGCATATGCATAAACAAATTCTTTCATTTTCATCAATATTTACTGATCAGCCTCAAAGTCTAGGTGTTACAAAAATCCGTACATCTTACAAATCATATTTCAAAGGCATGTTTTTAGTTTAAGAAGGCAATTCAAACAGCAGGATAGATGTTATTTTGTTAAAAATAGGTCTTTGTAATCACAAGCATATATTTTAGGAGCAGATGTGCTATATCTGATCTTAAAATATTTAATAAATCAAAATAAGAATACCTAAGAAGAAAGGAATGAGTGCTTCCTTTTAAAAATAGATTTCTATTTATTTCATTAAATATTTCCCAATTACATTTAAAAAAAATTAACATTATTAACATTCATTTTAAAGCATTTTGAGTCTCACATTCTGTTTCTTTCCTGCCCTTTTCCTATACCTTGAGAAGGCAAGCAGTAAGATATCAATTATCCATGTGGGGTGTGTGTGTGTATGTCTTCCCCTCTAGTCTCCAGAAGAGAAGGAAGGGGCTGGAATATATTGGAATCTTTTTTCTCATTTTCACACACACACACACACACTCTCTGTCTCTGTCTCTCTCTCCCCCCCAGTGAGTTTTTCTAAAATGGCAGCTATGTAGTGCAATATACAGAGTACTTGTTCTGGGCTCAAGAAGGCCTGAGTTCAATTTCTGCCTCAGATACCTACTAGCTGATTGACTCCTGGACAAGTCACTTAATCTCTCTCTTCCTCAGTGTCTTCAACTGCAAAACTGGGATAATAAGAACATCTACCTACTAGAGCTGTTGTAAGGATCAAATGAGGTTTTATTTGCAAAACTCTTAGCAACATGACTGGTACATAGTAGGCACTTAAATTGCCTCCCCCTCCCCCCCAAAAGGCATTTATCTTTATTTAAAAAAAAAACCTGAAAACCACTGCTGTTTGAATAAGATTATGTCTTGTCAATATTTTTCTCTGATATTCCTCTAATTTAAACCAGATGGACTATGAATTGTTAGGCTGCCTTAAAAACTCAGGCCCCTCCCAAAGCACACTCCACTTCTCTGTTAGATCGGGACCCGGGGAAGTCATCGTTTTCCTAAGTGATGTGGAGCAGTGATGGCTCCCTGTAAGGAGGGCACCTCCTCGGGGGGCTTGTTACTTTCTCCTATTAGCCTCAACCTGCTGCTGATCATTGACAAAGCTTGGCAGGCAGCTGGTGAGAGGAAGTTCGGGGGTACTCCAGCTTGGCCCTGTCTTTCTCTGCATATTTAATTAGAACAGTTGAACCATCTGAGGACATGATGGAAATGGAATCAGTTTAATTTTTTTTTTAAAGACAAAAGAAAGAGAAAAAAAAGACCTAAAATAGATCTGATCTTTTTTTCGGAAATAAGCAAAACTACCACAGGAAAAAATGTCTAGCTATTAACAGCCAACCATTTGCCACACTACTGGTTCCTTAATGAAATTTATAACTCTAATTAGGTATAGGGAATGCAAGACTTCAGTTTAAAGCTAGTGTCTGGTTGTAAAGGGGTAAAAATTACTACCCATCTGCAGAAAGAATAGGCTAACACATTAGAGGAGATGCATTTAGGGCTACCTTGAGGACTTGCAGACTTGCTACAATTCTACAAAAATTTTTCAATTAACTTAAGGTTGCAAATTTTATAGTGATGTCTTCAACAGATGCCATTAACTTTATGACAGACAACACAATCAAAGCTATTTAACTGGGAAGCACTGAGAAACCCATTTCTTTCTGGGTAGAGAATCAAGATACATTTCCCCTGCTGCAATGAAATTTATCATGTCCCTGCATCTGTTGTTCAGTGGGCCCCTGGAGACAAGGATTCAGCTTTTGCTGCCCAGTACCCCCTGACTCTTTTTGTCCATTTATCTGCAGAGCTAAATTAAGTTCTTTCAACTTCTTCCCCCTTCCCTTAGCTTTTACATTGCTCTTCATATTCCTCAAGGGGTGTCAATAATTTCAAGGTGGCAGGAATTTTTGTTCCCTGAAGGGAAAAATCTAAGACCAGGCATCTTGGTAGAGAGGTTGATTTTTATTTGGGGAACTGCACAAGTTATTCATGCTTTACACAGACCGAACAAAAACAAATTACGAGAAACCACAATTCATTTAATGGCTAGAAGCTGAGCCATTCTGAAAATGGTCACTAACCTTGTGCTAATTAAAACCTAAATATCAGTACATATAAAATCTGGCCCCAAATGCAAAATGTTGTCTGCTTTGAAAAGAGGACACCAGACCTGAGGTTGTATATTCAGTCATCAGAAAAGGGTCAAGAGACTACCTGAATATGTAAGAGGCACTGTTTGAAAGGAAGGTTAAGGAAATGAACCCAGAATTCTTACTCCTTCTTTGTTCCTGAATTTGATGAGTGTGTGGTCATGAGAACCTCATTTCACATATGTATCCCAGGCGATGGCCTACCACCTTATGAAGGTACTGAAAGGAATACATTCGCTTTGGTTGTATCAGGAGACAGGCTAATTAAATTGTGCTCTAAATGCTCATTTAGGCCTTTTCCATCTTAACCATTTATAACCTTCTCATCTCTGGTCCTTTTGCCTTTTTAAAAAATATTATTTCTAAACTCTAATCAAATTAACACATACTTCCTTTTTGTTTACTCCACAACTGTTATGAAAGTTTCACACCTTCATCCATAATGTTTTCTTTATCTTGGCATAATTCTCATTACCTTTTACTATTCATTTTCTACTTACTCTGGGCAATGCATACCTTCTTTTTAAAAAAAAATTAATTTATTTTTGTTACATTTTAATGTGTGCCTTCTTTACAGATAACTTGTATTCTTGTCCTATGACTCCATGCACCAGCCCTTTGATTTCCTAGACCAAAACACCCCTCCCTAGTCATGACTCCCCTATATATGTTGTCCTCCCCTAGAAGAATGTAAACTCTTTGAGGCAAAGGCCTGTCTTGCTTTCCGCAGGACTAAAGACAGTCATACCTGGAACATATTAAGCATTTAATAAAAACCCTTTTCATTCATTTCTTCATATATTCATTCATCTTGTAATACCATTTAATCCTGTAATACTTAAAACTCCTTCCTGGTACCTGCCTGACATGGTATGATCCTCTTTTAATATTCTTGACATTTTCAAGAAATCAAATAATCTTACATTCCCCTAAAGAAAACAAAAACAGCATTTCTTTCTTGCACTCATTTCTTCAACAATTTTTAATGAGCACCTGCTAGGAAATGCAAAAGCATTAGATACTTGTGATCTCCCATAATTTACCATAGACAAGACAGACAGACAGACATGCAAATAATACGGTCTTGCTGGATAGTAAGTGATAATGGCTAAAATGAGAATGAGGGACAATCCATTTTATGCGAGTTAGGAAAACTGAGGTAGAGCAGCTGGTGAAGGTGATTCCTCCTTGAGTTGGATCCTTAGGATATAATTAATCTAATATTTATTAAGAAATCAGAGGCAGCATAATTAAGTAGAAATAATCAGTGGCTACTTTGGCCATTTGCTACCTCTGAGACTTTGGGCAGGCCACTTAAAGCCCTCTGGGTCTCATTTTCCTCTTCCAAAAAATTAGGGGGTTGGCCTACATGACCCCCAGAGTTCCTTTCAACTCTAGAGCTTTATTCTATGATAGGAAATGAAAATAAAATAATACCTGCCCTTGAGAAACTTGCATTCTCCTAGGCATGGGAGTAGATGCAATGTGTATACACATAATTTAATGCAAAATGATTTGAGGAGGGAAAGGATATTAACAACTAGGGGGCAGAGGAAGGAGAAGGGAAGTGCATAGTGGGCTTCAAGGAAGAGGTGACACCTGAGTTGAACATCAAAGGAAAATAAAGATAGTGAGAAGCAGACAGGAGGAAAGAACACCTTCGAGGAACAGAAGGCAATATGGGACATTTAATGGGGGGGACAGCAGGTTGTTCACATTTGTGTGGAATGGAAAATGCATGAAAAAGAGAATTTTGAAATAAGTCTGGAAGAAAGATGAGAACCAGATCATGGAAAATTTTTAAATGCCAGGCTAAGAAGTTTCATATTTTATCCTTGAGGTCATAGCGAACCAATAAAAGCTTTTGAGAAAGGGAATGATGTGGTCAACCTTTGGAAGATTAATATTGCAGCTTTGTAGATGAAGAATTGGAGAAAGGAAGAGACTGAAAGCAGGGAGTCCAATTAGGAGGCTATGCATTATAATGGTGAGGGGTAATGAGCCCTGAACACCCTGCAAAGGGTAGGCAGAATTAGGATACACAGGGAGTAGAAGAAAAAGCATTTTGGGCAAGGGGAACAAACCAGCAAAATCCTGGAATACTGGGGAGTGAGCATGTTGCATAAGGACACAATGAGGAGGTCAGACTGGCAGAAGGAGAAGAGTTTCTAGAACGGTGAGAGTCATCACTCATCACTGCATATTCGTACAGCACTTTGTTCCATCCCATATCTCCTATGATCTCATGAAAACTGTGTGAGCGAAGACAAGGGCATGTACTAGCACCCAATTTATAGATGAGCAAAGCTGAGGTCAGAGATGTACTTGCCCAAGGTGTCACAAGTAACAAATGGCAAAGATGGAACTTGAATTCTGATCTTACCAATCACTCCAGGGGGCCCCTCAGAAGATAAAGTGAGTGATAAGAGAGGAGGGACACTATAGGTCTGGGAGGCACCCCAGGTGTGGCCATTCTCCCCTGTGGGAAGTTCCCTCTAGCTTCTGTAGGAACAGCTGACAAGGAGCACGTCCTGCATTTTTGCAAGGGCATTTAGAGGCACAAGAACAAGGAGGGCTTTTGGTGAGTGGCTTGAGGGAAAAAGAGACCAGTTATTTTGGGGGTGTAGAGTAGATGATCAGAAAGGGTATAGGGAGAGATGGAAGAAGAGTGAGTGTAGGGGAAGAGATTGAGACGCTGGGAGGCATGGGAGGATGGCAGCACTCATGGCATGTATGCTCGATCTCCTCCTGTTGTCCTCAGTGAGTGCTAAGTGTCGGGCCAGGTTACCCTAATGTTGTTACTGACCCCTGCCCTGCCCAGCATGGAGCAGAATCAGGAGCAATGCAACAGTGATTCAGATCTACCACAGTACTGCTTTTCTGAATTATGCTTGCTAAGCGTGACCCCCAAGAGTCATCGCTAGCACTGGAGGCACTGAGCTAATCAAACAGTCAAAGGGGCAGTGGGACAAAATTATGGGAGGCACTGAGTGCCCTACATAGGAGTTTGACTCTTTATCCTGCAGGCAATGGGAGAGAATCTAAGTTTTTGAACAGGAAAGTAATATGATGAAGTCTTTATTTCAGGAAGGAAGGAACCAAGCATCTATCAAGAGTCTACTATGTGCTGGGCATTGTGTTGTTGTTCAGCCGTGTCCAACTCTCTGTGACCCCATCTGGGGTTTTCTTGACAGAGATACTGGAGTGGTTTGCCATTTCTTTGACAGATGAGGAAACTGAGGCAAACAGGGTGAAGCGACTTGCCCAGGGTCACACAGCTAGGAAGTGTCTGAGGCCAGATTTGAACTTAGGAAGATGAGTCTTCTGACTCCAGGCCCAGTGCTCTATTCTAGCTGCCCAGGCATTGTACCAAGCTCTTTACAAATATCATCTCATATGATCCTCATAACAACCCTGGGAGATAGATGCTATCGAGGGGAATCGATTTGCTCAGGGTCACCCAGCTAATAAGTGTCTGGGGCTGGATATGAATTCATGTTTTCCTGACTCCTGGCCCAGCACTCTATGCCCTGCACCACCTAGCTACTTTATAAGATTAATCTGGCTTTGATATGTGGGATGGACTGTTGGAAAAAGAACAATTGGAGTGAGGCTGACCGCAGGGGAATGGAAAATATGGGATAGATTTGAGAATAATTAATTCAACAACTTTCAGTCATTATTTATTCATTCAACAAACACATTAAATGGACACTAAGTACAAGGTAGTAGGAGGTAGTAGGAAAGCAATGAAGATCAATACAGTGTCAGCCATCAAGGGCCTTGCTAGGTGCAATGGGAAATGTCCACAAATAAGTATAATACAGAGTACAAAGTGTGACAGCGTGAGAGAAATCCTGACAAAGTAATCCAGGACAATTTGTGGGAGGAGAGGAAATCAGAGAAGGCTTCAGAGGGGAAGTGGTACCTGAGCAAGGCCACACAAATAGAATAATTTAACCAGGCTGGGACAAAAAGGAAGTATGTTCCCATTCACAGGGGATGACCCGGGTGAATGGGCAGAGCTGGGGGATATAAGAGAGGACTGTGGAACAGCCGAAGTCACGTTTGACTGAGATGTCCAATGTGTAAAATTAGGTTGGAAATTTAGGTTACAGCCAGACTATAAAGGATGTTAAATGGTAGTTTTTAAGTTTAAAGAATCTGCATTTTATGTAGTAGGTAGGATGGAATTTAAAAATGTCAGTCAACAAGCATTTATTAAGTGCCTATTATACACCTATTTGCATAAAATTTTTTTGAGCCAGAGTCAATCCCAGGTGTTGAGAAGTTTACTTTGGCAGCTGCATGAAAGGCATGCTGGCGAAGGGAGAAACAGGAGGCCTTACAATAGTCAGGTGAGAGGCGATGACAGCCTGATGCAGGCTGAATAGAGAGAGGGCAGAGATACAAGAGGTACTGGCGAGGTAGAAACAAGAGACAGCACTTGGCAACTGAATGGATGTGGGGTATGAGAAAGGGAAGGGGCAAAGGTAATTCTACGGTTTCAAGTCTGAATGACTGAAAAGAAAGAACATTTATTAAGCACTTACTATGTATGAGGCACCGTGCAAAGTGCTGGAGATATGAATACAAGGGAGCAAGGAAGTCCTTGCCCTCAAAGAGTTTACAGTCTAATGAAAGAAGACAACATATAAAGGGGTCTGAAAAATGGTGACCATGTTATGGTGTAGAGAAAACTAGAAAGTAGTGTGAAGGCCTGGTTCTGGTTCAAGATAAGGCAGAAGCTCACTTTTCAGAATCTAATCTCCATTGGTGTGTCAACAACAGAAAAAGGAAAAATGTAGAAGGGGCAGGTTAAAGGGAAAAAAATGAGGAGTTCCATTTTACACATGTTAAGTTTGAAATACCAGTAGGGGTATTACAGTGGTGGCAGGCAGTAAGCTATTGAAGATTTAGGACTGGAGACTTAGGAGGAGACAGGTTAATCTACAGATTTAGGAGTTAACTGCAAAGTCATAAGTGAAACCATGTAGTAGATGAGATCACTTAAGGAGGTGGGAGGAAGACAAGAAGAGAGGGAGACAGGGAGAAGGAGAGAAAGAGAGAGAGACACAGAGAGAGACAGAGACAGACACAGAGAGACAGAGGGAGAGACAGAGAGACAGAAAGAGAGCGACAGACAGAGAAATGGAGGAGGGAAGGGGAGAGAGAGAGAAAGGTGGAGGAGAGGGAGGGGGAGAGAAAGAGAGAAAAGAGAGACAGAGAGAATAAAGAGTAAAAATGAAGGGCAAAGGAGAAATATACTTAGGAAATGCTGGCAGAGTATAATGAACCTGTGAAGACTAAGAAAGAACAAAGTCACAGTAATCAAGGGAGGAAAAAGTATACAGAAATGGGAAAAAAGGATAAGGAGCCTGAGAATTGAAAAAAAAGAACATCAGTGTAAACAATGAGGAAAGTAAGTGGAAATGTGGGAGAGAACAGTTGCAGTAGGGCAGCAGGGTCAGACATTCAGGGTGCCATGGGTGAAGGAATACGTAGATGGGTGGTGAAGAAAGGCAGATAGAGAGGACAGAAGGATCAGAGAAAGAGTTTTGGATTTGGGGGATTCAATTAAACAAGCATTTATTAAGCTCCTATTATGTACCAAACACTATATTTACCAAGACAATAATGAAACAGACTCTGTCTTCAAGAAAATTACATTCTACTAGATTTTTGCTGACACAGAGAAGGAACCAGTAGAGACAAGGGGACTGAACACAGGCATGAGTATGCAAGAGGGATAGAATGTGAATGGCCAATGGGGCAAGCTCCTGGGGGAAATGGAAGAGGATGACTTCGAGGGTACAAGGGAAAGGACTAACTTATCATCTTCTGAGACTGAAGCAAAAGAAGAGAGGATGAGCGAAGAGATAGTATGAAGGAGCTCATCAGGGATTGCTTTAATATTCTTAAACAGAAGGCAAGGGATTCTACTGAGAGGAGATGGGTGAATTTGGGGGCTTCAGAATAAAGGAGAAGCTCTGAAATATTAATGAAGAAGAATGGATGAAAGAGAGGAAAGACTCCATTTTCCGCATCATCTTTTAAGGAGGCATAATAACTACTTGTCTCTCAAAGATGTTATGAGGAGCTCCCTTTGTAAATCACAAAATAGCATGTATTTATGAGCTATTCTCAGTCGCAAAAGAGTTGGTAACCTGTAATGCTATTTGGTGACTAAGAGCATAAAAGATTTCCAAGTTAAATAAAACTGAAACTAGAAACTGGAAAAAAATCTTAACTCATGAGGAAATGGAGCTTGTGGTAAGTGTCTGTGTTGCCCATGGAAGATGGGACTGGACCAGGGAAGTAAGATGGACTGTACCCAGAGTCCTATATGTGACCTTCATTCCTCACAGCCCTGCTCTCCAAATTCATCCACCCATCTGCAAAGCAATACCTGAGAGACTCTCAAATGAAAACCGGTGCCAGTTCATTCTCTGCCCATATGTGCTGCCCTCGCTTATTACTCAAATCCTGCTGTTCCTAGGGATTTGTTGGCTCTTGTATGTTTGGAGGGCTAGGATATTTTAGACACTGCTGAGATTGCTGCTGATATTTGTGACCTGATAAAGTAAACCGGACCGGTGATTCAGACTGAGGTAGGTAATTAACTCTACGATCCCCAGGGAAAAAGTAACACAGGAATAGGTAATCAGCACATCGAAACAATCCTTCACCTAATGGCGATACACAGGGTGCCTCATTTTGGAGGCAGTTATTGTTAAGAAAACTATATCCAGATTAATTAAACTGTTTGATTGTTTGGTAATTAGGTGGGAGAAATCCCGCGTCTTCGCCACGGAGAGGCAAAATACAAACCTTTTGAAAAGGCATATGCTGCACCCACTATAGGTTATTAATGTATTTTTAATAGCTGTCTCCCTAAAGAACATGATGTTCTGATGCAATGGCTTTCTATTAGCAAGGAGGGAACCTGAGGATTAATAACTGCCATTTGAAACTCCTGGTGGACCACAAAAGTGAGCCCCAGTTTTGAGTTGATGATCCTCTTAAATGACTTTGAGACTTTAGCACCAGATAACTAGTGTCAGGCGGACTTAACACCCTTTTGCAGGAGATTCATTGTAATTGGACGGTGCTATTTGGGGGTAAAAAGAAAAAAAAACAGGACCTTACTCAGCAGACTCCAATTCAGGGAGCCTCTGAAAGGTGACAGTCAGCAGAAAACACACCTGGGTACTAGGGCTGCTCTGCAGGTGCCTCCCCCTGAGAAGGGCCGGGAAAGGGAAAAGATTCAGTCATCTAACAGGAATGAATCACATCCAGTCTCGCCAGATGTCAGCAGAAGGCAAGGTTTTTGAACCTTCCTTTTGCTCAGAGACCTGGACAGCAATCTTTCTAAAAAACAATCAAGGGCAGTATTAATTAAACTTTCCATTAAATAGCTCTGTTACAGTGGGCAGCTGGCTGGCATCTAATTAGCTCAGGAAATCCTTTGCCCTCAGCCAGGCTTTCAGAGATGGTTCTGGGAAAACTCTGAAGTCATCAGAGCAGGTTGCTGGATAGATACATTAACAAACTTGGGCAGAGAGTGGCACTAAGAATTAAGTGAAGTCAATTTCATATAAGAAACTGGGTCTTTTATTACCTAGGTTTTTTAAAGTTCCTCCTCGTTCTCATCTTCTCCGATGCCTGCCTTTTGGACATCTCACTCCTCAAAGATGCCTCAAATAGGCAGTAGAAAGGCAGGGGAAGGGGGCTGGGGACTGGGAAACACTTAAGCAGTTCAAGTTAAAGGTTTTATGGAGAAGCCTGAACCTACTGGCTAAAAGTCAGGTCGCTGAATTACCGGTTAATTTCAACTATTTAAACACTCAGAGTGAAACACGCTAAGTAGCTTACACATTTACATCTTAGAGCCTCAGTCTAACACTTGCCAGTTGTGACTCTGGGTAAGTTATTTTATCCTTTCTGATTCTCAGTTTCTTTATCTGTAAAATGGGGAGGATAATAACACTCACTCCTCAGGGGGCTGTGAGGAAAATACTTTATAAACTTGAAAGTGCCATGTGAACCTGAGGGATGAAGATGGTAACAATGTTGCTAAGAGCCTGTGTGCCTTTCTGATTTTCTCTCCCGTTAATGACAATTACTTTGGAATCATGAAAGCCAATGGAGGCCAATTAATTTGTCAGTTGAACACACAGGGTTTTATGAGGAACCATATTTTTCTGGGGTTTATAAACAGAAACTTGAGATTTTAAAATTTTATATATTTAGTGGGAAGTGCACTCGCTGCCTCAGTTTCCTTATCTGTAAAATGAAGATTTGGGACTCAGTGGCCTCTGAAGATTCCTCCAGTTCTTAAGCTATGATCCTATTACACACACACACGTGTGTGTGTGTGTGTGTGTGTGTGTATACATATACATATATAAATACATCTACATAGTGAGTTAATAATAAGAATAATTCACTTAAACCCATATGCTTTAAAAGCTTGACAGTCCTATTTATTAAAAAATTGAAACAATGTTAATTAATGTCTCAGAGTCTTTGCAGGGTTCTATAGTAGCTAAGTAATACATGTGAGGCTAACGCTTTTGTAGATATGACTGATGGGGTGGTAAGAGGATATGGATATGCTAGGAAACCTAGATTCAATTTTATTATTTACTAGCCAGGTGATCTCGGGCAGGTCACTTACTCTGAAGCAGTGTGGTACAGTGAAAAGTGCCTATGCTGGCAATGGAGTCAGAGGAACTAGATTAAAATCTTGCTCTTGGTGCTTATTGCACCTTGAGGTAGGTGCAATAGGACCTTGGACAAGTCACATTACCTCGCTCATTCCTAAAATGAGAAGGTTGGACTAGGTAGCCTTTGAGGTCCCTTCCAACTCTTGAGCTTTGATATCATGATCTCCCTAAGCCCCAGATTATTCACTTCTAAAGTGAAGATAATATTTGTAGAAACTATCTCAAGGTGCTGATAAGAGGTCAACCTTTTCTACAATGCAAAATTCTGTTGTTCAGTCCTTTCAGTCATGTCCAACTCTTCACGGCCCCATTTAGGGTTTTCTTGGCAAGGATACCAGAGTGGTTTTCCATCTCCTTTTCCAGCTCATTTTACAGATGAGGAAACTGAAGCAAACAGGGTGAAGTGACTTGTCTAGGGTCATAGAGCTAGTAAGTATCTGAGGCTGGATTTGAACTGAGGTCTTCCTAACTCCAGGACTGGTGCTCTATCTGTTGCACCACCTATACATTTCAATAATTTGATGAACCTTTTATTTCACTGATACGAATACTCCTCTATCAGTTATAACTATTCCATTTTTTCAGTAATAATAATATTAATAATACATATCACTAAAGCACATTTGTATAATGCTTCAGAATTTGCAAAATGCTTTCCCTAAAACAACCCTTGCTGACAGGTAATCCAAATTTTATTATCCTTACTTTACAGGTGAGACAAATGAGCTTCAAAAGGGAAGCAATTTTTCCAAAGTCCCATGGTTAACATGCTGCGAAATCCAGTGATTCTGCCCATATTCTATGTGATTTCTGCCCAAATGTTTCCATTCAATTCAGTAAGCATGTATAAAGGATTTATTATACACCAGGGACTATGCCAGGCAAAAGACATACAAAGGGGAAAATTTTTTTGAAAGTCCCTGCCCTTAAGAAGCTTATCATTCTACTTGAAATAACTCACACTTATATAAACTTTAAAGTCTGCAAAGCACCTCATATGCATTATCTCACACAATCTCCATAATTCTGTGAAGCAGGAGCTAGTGTTATTCCCATTTACAGACAGGGAAACTGAGGCCCAGAGAAATTAAGAGAACCAAGGTCTCACCGGAGCGGTCTGAAGTGAGTTTCAAACTCAGGTCCTCCGCATTCTAATTCTAACATTATATGCATGATACCACGCTGTCTTTCATAAATTCTCCATTTAGGATCCACCAAAATGACTAGCAATCTATGTTAAGCAGATCCATGAAGTGAGAGATTATATAGTTTAATGGATTGAGCACTGGACTTGGAATTGGGAAGAGCTAGAGGGTCAAATATAGTCTCAGATACTGTGTGACCCTAGGCAAATCACCTAACCTCCCTGTGTCTTGGTTTCCTCATCTGTAAAATGAAGGTGTGAGACTCGGTGGACTCAAAGGATCCTTCCGGTTCTAAATCTATGATCTAATTAATATTTCACATATACATATATGTTTAAATACATATATATGCATTTTATGTAAATGTTTTGCATGACTGAACATGTTTCTTACCACCTCAGGGAGGGAGGGAGAGAGAGATAGAATTTGGTACTCGAAAGTTTTTTTTTTAAATGTTAAAAAATTGTTTTAACGTAATTGGGGAAAAAAGAAAATATCATTTAAAAATATGTACATAGGAGTTTTTAATAATGAGAATAATTCACCTAAGCCTTTACACTTTAAAAGCTTGACTGTACTATTGATAACAAGACTAATGGTGCAGAGTCTTCACAGGGTTTTATAGTGCCACAGTAATACATGTGGGCCTAACAATTTCAGAGAAATGACTGATAGGGTGGTAGTGGGTCGAAGGGAGACCTAATAACGTGGTCAATTCCATGTTAGAAGACCTAGCAGACACCTACTGTTTCAGTTTCATGAAGCAGTTTACTTTCGAATTTGTGTACACTTTGAAATGCTTCAGCATTGATAAGAATTCCTTTGAGGCATGTTATAATGGATTCTTGAGAATGTCTTAGCTTTTCATTGACCCTTCCTTATTGCTTTGGATTGATGTCACATCTCAAGGTGATCCCAAGGAAAGATCGGTGAATGTCAAGAATGATAAAGAAAACAGATTTTTAGTTGTCTGTTTTCTCCCCTCGAAAGTAAATGACCTGCTCGACAATGAGTAGGGGGTTCATTTAGCTCTTTGTTTAAAATTATTGCCTGGCATTTGGAAGGTCAAGGTGAAAGAGCTATCAAAAAGAGATATTCCTAGAATGGAACAAAAATGTTATGAAATGTGATGAATCCTACTCATCTTAGAAGGTGGACAGATTCTCGGACTTCATTGAAAGGCTTAAAAAAAAAAAGAATGTATCCCCAGGTATAGATTTTATTTTTCCACCTTAGCTGTTCCTTAACCTGATAAAATTTCCCTTATCCCTGGAAAAAGGGTGAATTCTGTTCAGAAATCAGTTTGCATTAACCACCAAGTTCAGCCCCCATAAAAGTGAGAATATTTAAATGACTTGTTTAGCATTCATATAGCCTCCTCAAAATGTCTACATTTAAATAAGAAACATCATTAGATATAGATGTAACAGGGTGGAGTGATAGATGCTTGGCTGGTAAGAGCTGGGTTCAAATCCTGCTCGACCCTGTCCACGTGCCTCAGGCAAGTCCCTAACACCTGGTCACTAAGTGGCAGACTGAGTTTGGTCTGCTGGGGTAGAAGAAGCTACAGTTCCTTTACCTGAGGATATCACCAATCCTTAGCATATTCATATATTACACTTGGATATCATACTTGTTTCATAGAGACCTTTCTTGGAATTCAGATAACAGATGATACAATAGATAGGTTGCTAAGACACAGAGTCAAGAAGACCTGAGTTCGAATCCCGCTTTGGACACTAAGTACTTGCGCCACGCTGGGCAGCTCACTTCATCTCTCCCTCCCTGTTTCTTTATCCAGAAAATGGGCACAAATAACAGCTCCTACTTCATAAAGTTGCTGAGACAATAAAATGAGATAATGTGCATAAAGTACTCTGGAAACCTCAAGGCACTCCATCAACATTAGCTTCTATTAGGATTTAAACGATTTCCTAAATCCCAAGTCTTTCACAAAAGGCTTCCCAGACCAACCACAAGAGGAAATGGCTTCCTTTAACCCAGTGAGATCATGGAATTGTCCCGGGAATTCTCCCTGACCTCATGCAATTATATAAATTATAGACTCACCATTACTCACTTCCTCTGAAATACACACACACACACACACACACACACACACACACGTACACGTACACACACACGTACACACACACACATACTCAAGGCCTGTGTTTCATGTATTTGTTCTCAGAAAAAGAACTAGTAAGGGTGGTCATAAAAGGGAAGAACTCTTAACAAATAATGTATTCCATTCAAACTTCCCTATGACTACAGTCATTTGTTTAAGCTGATCATTAATAACCAGCATTTACTAAGTGCTTTAAGATCTGTCAAGCACTTTGCAAATATTATCTTCGTTCATCCTCACCACAACCCTGGGAGGTTGGTGCTGTAATTGTTCCCATTTTCAAGGTGAGGAAACTGAGACAGTTGGAGGTGAAGTGACTTGCCAAGGTCAAGCAGCTCATAAGTCTTCTCTATTCATCAAAATCATTCGTTCATACCAGGACACGATGTGTTTGAAATGACTAAACATGAATGAATTTCACACTCTTAAAATTTCTACCAGCAAAGATTTAAGGCTCGATCAATTTAATGCTAGTAATGCCATCAGAGCGTTACAACTCCCCACCAGCTGCACCCTTTCGGATTAGACTTCATCATGGCTCCAGGAAGCTCAACAACTCGTGAGATTACATCAGCTTTGGTACTCACACCCCATCAGTACCCTCTATAGCAGCCCCTCCAACAGAGGGCTAGAGGCTGAGGCAAAACATTCTCCTCAAAGCTTCCATTTTACAATGGCTTCCAAGCCAGCCATCTCTTCATTCCCCACCAGCCCCCCTTCTTGGGAATGGATTTCATTATGCCCCCCACCAACTGCCTTTTGTCTTCGGTCTTCCCCCATTAGATGGTAAACTCCTAGAGGGCGGGCATTGTCTTTCTTTTTCATACTGCATCCCCAAAGCACAGTGCCTGGTTCATAACAGGCACTTCAATGTTTACTGACTGATTGACAATGGGGGCTTTATGGCCTAGTGGATAGCCTTGAAGTCAGGAAGAGATGAACTCATTGAAGTTTTGCTTCCAAAGATACAGATTAGTTGTGTGACCACTGGCAAATCATTTAACCTCTCAATCCTGCAGACAGCTCTCCAAATCCACAAAATTATATGACCGCCAAAGAGCCTTGGTTGGAAGAATTCCGCAGATGAATGAAATCAGAGGTCCAGATCATTACATACCTCTCTCCTACCCTCTAATGGTAGTTAGAATTAAGGCATAACATTTCAAGCTAACAAATGATATCCTAATAGAAATATAAACAAGGCAATAATTCATAAATTTACTGTTCTTCCTTACTGTAAGCTTTTGTTCCTTCCTTAGCCATGCAGCAAGACATTGCATTTGTGTTTCGATACTTGAAAAATCCAAATTCAACACATTAAGCAACTACTATGTGTAAAGGCAGCTAGAAGAGGTCTGTATCCCAAAGAGATCACAAAAACGGGAAAAGGACCCCCATATACAAAAATATTTATAGCAGCTCTTTTTGTGGTCACTAAGAATTGGAAATTGAGGGGATGCCCATCAATTGGGGAATGGCTGAACAAGTTGTGGTATATGAATGCAATGGAATACTACTGTTCCATAAGAAATGATGAGCAGACGGATTTCAGAAAAACCTGGAAAGACTTACATGAACTGATGCTGAGTGAAGTGAGCAGAACCAGGAGTACATTGTACACAGTAACAGCAACATTATGCAAAGACTAACTTTGAGAGACTTAGTTCTTCTCAGCAATGCAAAGATCCAAGACAAGTCCAAAAGACTCATGATGGAAAATGCCATCCACATCCAGAAAAAGAACTATGGAGTCTGAATGCAGATGGAAGCAGACTATTCACTCTCTTTTTTTTTTGTTTCTTCTTTCTAGGGGTTTCTCCCATTTGTTCTAATTCTTCTTTACAACATGACTAATGTAAAAATATGTTTAATATGAATGTATATGTAGAGCCTATATCAGATTGCATGCCATCCTGGGGGAGGGGGAAGAGGAGGGAGGTGAGAAAATTTAGAACTCAAAATCTTATGGAAGTGAATGTAGAAAACTAAAAATAAATAAATATTTTTAAAAGCACCTAGCAGAGGAATAGAGAACTGGCCTCAGAGTTGAGGAGAATTGCCTGGTTTCTGTTGAGCTTGGTCACGCCATTTACCTTCCTAGTGACCCAGGCAACTCTCCAAAACCAAATTTGAGAGAGAAAGTTCTCCCAAACCCCTCAAAAATGTGGGAAGAGTTTTGCTAATCATTGGATAAAACTATAAGCAAATAGAGAGCATGACCATATGATCTTTCTATAGCACCTTGGATAATTAGCACTTAATAAATACTTTGAGAGAAAATGATGAAGTCCACAGGTGAACCATTTAATTTTAATGATTAAGGATATTTGTTCTCTATCCCATAGGGTGTTTTGCATTTCTTCTCTTGATATTCTTGACATTATGTTCTTCCAGATGAATTTATTATTTTTTCCAGCTCTATAAAATATTTTTTGATAGCTTGATTGGTATGGCACTAAATAAGTAAATTGATTTGTCTAGAATTGTCATTCTTATTATATTGCCTTGGCTTACCCATAAGCAGTTAATATTTTTCAAATTGTTCTGATTTGACTTTATTTGTGTGAAAAGTGTTTTGTAATTACATGCATATAATTCCTGGGTTTGTTTTGGCAGGTAGATTATCAAGTATTTTATATTGTCTACATTTATTTTCAATGGAATTTCTATTTCTTGCTGCTAGACTTTGTTGGTAATATATAGAAAGGTTGATGATTTATGTGGATTTATTTTATATCCTGAAATTTTGCTAAAGTTGTTATTTCAACTAGTTTATTAGTTGATTCTTAGGATTCTCTAGGTATACCATCCTATCATGTGCAAAGAGTGACAGTTTTTTTTCCTCATTTCCTATTCTAACAGGCAATAATTCCTTCAATTTCTTTTTCTTCTCTATTGCTATAGCTACTATTTCTAGTATAATACTGAATAACTGGAGATAATGGGCATCCTTGCTTTATCTCTGATCATACTGGCAAGGATTCTAGCTTATCCCCACTATAAATAATGCTTGCTAATGGTTTTAGACTGATACAGATACTACTTATCATTTTAAGGAAAGCTCCATCTATTCCTACACTCTCTAATCTTTTTAATAGCAATGGGCATTGTATTTTGTCAAAGGCTTTCTCTGCATGATTTCTGTTGGTTTTGTTATTGATACGGTCAATTATGCTGATAGTTTTCCTAATACTGAAGCAGCCCTGCATTCCTGCATTCTGCCATCACATCAGAAGCAAACACTAGGGTTAGTTGAAAATGGCCAATATGACAACACTGTCTTCAACTTTAATCTACTGACACAAAAACTGATGATTATAAACTGATGGATTAGAAATTAAATTGGCAGTTAAGGAGAGATTAATTCTCCTTTCTCTGTTGAATTTTCCCAAGAAAATAATACAGGATATTAGGTTATAGACTACATTAATTTCTAAGATATAGAGTATCCCAAAAGTCTTATGGCAGTTTTAATGTACTAAAGCTTAAAACTATTAACGCCATTAAAGATTAAAGCTGCCCCAAGACTTTTGAGATACCCTATAGATGTGATATTGATAAACTTTAAGTTGTATCTTTCAATCTTTGATCCTAAAAAGCATTTTATGCAGATATTTACTTTTTTGTTTTACTCCTATACTTATTTAACATCCATAAAATTTTTGGCATTGTAAAAAAAAAGTAGGAGGTGCAAACTAAAAATGACCTTCTTTCTTTATAATTTGGTACAGTGAGCAAAGCCCTGAACCTGAAGTTAGAAGACATGGGGGTTCAAGTCCTGCTTATGATGCTCACTACTTGGGGGACCTGGAGCAAGTAACAATTTCCTCAGCCCTCAGCGTCCTCATCTGTTTCTGCAGCCCTTTCCAGATCTGGCAACTCGTGAATGAATCACTGTAATGGGAAGAGCTTCTGGGTCTTGGTAGAAGTTTTCTCACTGAGAATTCCCAAAGCAATAAAAGCAAAGGTCCAGTCCTCCCTGCCCTGCCAAAATGGGACAGATATGTAAGATACACAGTTTTGTTTTCAAAGTTCTGTCAAAAACTGCAGCCCCTTTCCTTCAAAGTAAAGGGCAAAGGCAGGTAAATCACATGATATCAATGGGTTTTTTAACTGAAAAATCATCTATTCACCTCATTTAACTACGCTTACATTTGGTCATTTCAGTCATGTCTACCTCTTTGTGACCCCATTTGGAGTTTTCTTAGCAAAGATACTGAAATGGATCACTATTTCCTTCTCCAACTCATTTGACAGATGAGGAAACTGAGGCAAACAGGGTTAAGCAACTTGTCCAGGCTCACACAGCTAGTTAGGGTCTCAGGCAAAATTTGAACTTATGAAGATGAGTCTTCCTGACTTCAGGCCCAGATTGCTAAGATCCCTTTCAGCCCCAGAGCATATCATTCTATGTGGCTTTCCCATTTTTAACCAGACCCATAAAGTTGTTGAGAGGATCAAACCCAATATTTCAGTTAATGAATCGATATGCCAGAGGACTAAGGAAAATGACCTGTTGGGTTATATCTCCCTCATCCTTGAAATATGCTAAGTAACCTCATTAGTACATCATCATCATTATTAATATAGCTTTATTTTAAAAATCAGAAATGTGTAACTATATTAGCATAATTAATAATACAGAGGTATGATTTAAAATCCTATCATTAAAAAAATGCAGCTGCATAAAAAATGAAGGAGATAGTATCTCCGTGAGAAGTTTATTTGTTGCACTCTGGATTTGAGGACACGGAAGTTCAAATATGCAAACTTTATAGTAAGTTTGGGAAGATTTAGGGCTCAGGTTTCTTATTGTGAAACAATTTTGCAGTGCATGTGAGAGAAAGCAAGTTTTCAATTGCTTAGATCTTCCTTTTTATAAAAATCATTTCTGCTAATTAGTTCGGTGGTAATTTCTTACAGAAAATTACAAGCAAAGATGCCTTATTTTCTTCTATATTTCTGCCAAATACATCATAAAGGCATTATACCTCAGCCTTCATATTCTGAATCAATGTTTCTGGCGCAGAGAGAGACCCCCACTTTTCTTGATAGATGAGTATCAGAAGGTAGCAGTGACAGTCCCTCACTAATTACCATGAGGCTTGGTAAAGACTGAATAGGGAAAGGGTATAACTTTAGTACTCTTAGTAATATCAGAAGGCCCTGAACATAAAACTGACTTATACTGCAAACTGGAGGCGGACTGCTCTGGCAGACGGTGAGGGTAGAAGCAATACGCAAATGGGATGCTCTAGGTGCAAGAACACTTAAAATCCTTTGAACAGTTATTGCTTATTTTTGATAAATGTAAATAACAGCATTCTAAACTTAGGCATTTCATGTCTTAGCTTACCAATAAAAATTTTAGAAAATAACGTGGTAAGGAGTACTTAGGTAGCTAGGAATGTACTCATTAGAGGAATAGCTAAGGCTCTAAAAGTCACCAGAGGCAACAAACATCTATCCTTCATCACCATTAAGTAGAGATGAAATGAAAAAAAAAAGCTCTTTGGAACTATAGCCAAAGCAGACATTCCTGCATGGGCAGTACTTGTAACAAGAGGTGCTGAATAGATTTTCTATATCGCAAAGGAGGCAGACGTCTGCTAGGGGGTCCATAGAGGGGGGAAAAATGACACTTGATCTTCGTCCTCTAGAAAAATCAAAACCATCAAATGAAATGAATTGTGAAGACATCAAAGGCCCATTTCTCCTAAAATGATGAAATAAAATTGGCAAAAAATGAAATTGCTCTTAGATTTCTTAATCTCAAACTACCCAACCAGATTATAGAAGCCTAAAGGGAAATGTGCCTTCCACTGACTTTAGAAACTTGTCAGATTCTTTGATTTCCTGCATTTGGCTGAATTACATATATATATGCACATAAGCTTTCAGTCTGGGAATATTTGCCACACTAGAGTAGGGCCTTTTCTAAAAGTCCAAGATATCACAAATTGAGTTTATGCTTGCCATGAGTCACCCTGAAGCCCAGGGTAGATGTTCAGATACTGATGGTTACCACTAGAGGTCTAAGGAAAGGGGTCAATCACTCCCCTTTAAGGGCTCAGGAATTAAGTTCTGAGGCACTGATTAGAGGATTCCTACTCTAAGTCCATCTAAATAACACATACTGATATTGATATAAACAACAATCACTACAATGGCACTTGATTTATTCATGTAAATGTTGTATCTTCCTCTATTTCCTCCCCATAGTAGGTTAAGTGCCTTGGGAGCAGGAACTCTGTATCTAGGTTTATCATTTGTACAGAATAGGTACTTAATAAATGTTTACTGAATTTAATTTATAAATCAAACTTTCTGATATGTAAATGAATAGTAAAGGAACACAAATTTTATACAAGATCTAGATCAACCCTTTTTATTATTTATTTATTTTTGCAGGGGGGAAGGCAGGGCAATTGGGAAGGCAGGGCAATTGGGGCTAAGTGACTTGCCCAAGGTCACACAGCTAGTACAAGTGTCAAGTGTCTGAGGCCGCATTTGAACCCAGGTCCTCCTGACTCCAGGGCCAGTGCTCTATTCCCTGCACCACCTAGCTGCCCCCATCACTCTTTTTTTAAAAGTATATCTGAATTAATTATCAGATACATAAAAACCAACTCCATTCTAACATCAATCTTGGCTGTTCCAGGTATTAAAAAGGAGTAACAGGCAATGATCACTGACATTTACATATTACTTTACAAAGCATTTTTTTCTATGAGGTATTACTACTAATATTTTCTAGACGAAGCTCAGATAAGTGAGATAATTTGTCTAATATCACATAATTACAAAGCATTGGAACCAGGACTCAAATTCAGGTCTTTGGTTCTAAATATTTCTATGCTGTGGCTGCCGTACACCAAAATATTAAAAGAATGGCAACACAACAAGCAGAAACAGAGATCAAAGGAAGACAAATAAATGAGATCAGACCAAATGATCTTTGAGATTCCTTCTAACAATAAGGTTCTATGAAGAATTAATCTAGAAGATGAAAAGAAAATCAATATTTAGATCTCTTAGATTGATTTTGAAACCAAATACCCAAAATCTCAAATGAATTTAATATGAAATTTAACCCCATTTTCCCTAGGCAAGTCAGACTAGCTCAAGTAGCGAGGGACCCTGATGGAGAGCCAAAAGACAGCATGTGCCAGGCAGGTCAAACTACCTCTACCACCACCTTCTCCTCAGACCTTATGAAGACTGACCCAGAGAGCAGCTCCCTTCAGCGCACCAGCCCTACTGCAAGCTCAGCCCTTGAAGCCATCATTGGGGGAGAGTAGCCCTTGAGAATGGGCCCACCTTCCTTGTATCCATCACCAAATTTCCTCTAACTGCTTATAGGGAAGCATGCCCCAAAGCCCCAGCAACAGTAACAATTCCCAGACTAGCAGCCACACTTCCAGTTGGGTGCTCTCATCTGTATTCTAGAAAAGTAACCAACCCTTATGAAAACAGACCTGCCAGCTTCCTTCTTGAATGCTCAGTAGCCACAGGCATTGAAGATCTATCCAGGGGTGGGATAGATATTCAATGCCTGTGGCTACTGAGCATCCAAGAAGGAAAACCGAACAACATGAGAAAGGAAGAACGGACATCATTTTCTCCATTTTACAGATGAGGAAGCAGAGGTTAAGTGACCAGATTACACGGCAGAGCACAGACAAAGAACAGATCTAACAACTTTGTGTATAGATAGGAGGAATTTATGAGACATTGTGCAAAATGCTGAAGGACAACTATTTCCAGTTTATCATAAGCCATCTGGCAGCATGTTAGGAGAGGAGGCTCCTTCAGGATGTGATTGCAATGTAGATCCCAGCGCCTGGGCAAGGAGGGCCCCAACTGTGTATCTTCTTCCTCAGCTATGGGCAACAAACCCCTGGGACATCTGCCCCGTCTAACACGGGGCAAGTCTGCACAATGTCACTCAGACTCATACTTCCTGAAATTTTACATTGAATTGCTCTGCCATGAAAAAACATCTTCTTTTTTTTCCTCCTCCTCCTCCTCCTCTTCCTCCTCTTCCTCATCCTCCTTCTCTCTTCCTCTTCTTCTATTACTAATGATGGAACTTACAATGGAAGAAGAAACTTCTAAAGTCTCTCTACTTATGCTTCCTCAAGAAGCAAAAGGGAAAAAATACCATGAACTCCAATGCAGGGATGTTAATAGAATTCTTTTCTCCCACAGTGGAACCATTTAAGTTTCATATGAGAATATAGTATATGTATAACTTCATATTTCATGGTTCTCTAATTATATACTGTTAGAGTTTCTGATATTTAAGTTCAGTACTTATAAGGCCTACTATCTACATGGCTTACTTTGGGGAGAACCAAAACATTCTAGCAGTAAATGCAGAAATATATGTTAAAAATTATTATTTTGGTTTGTTTTATTTTTAAGACTGGGTGTCCCTATCTTGCCCAGTCTGGAAGCAATAGCCCAGTTCCATTTTGACTGGCAAAGAAAATGTGATCTACTCTGCTTCTGACATGGGCTAGTTTCCCCTCCTTAGACAATCAGGTTGTCCCCAACTCCTGGGGTCTCGGCATCTTGATGCCAAATTTGATGCTGGCACTTGATCTGCTTAGCCCCACCATAGCTCAAAACTTATGAGCTCAAGAGACCCACCAGCTTGACTTTACCTCATCCACTGGGCCTACAGGCGTGCATTACCACACCAGCTAAAGCATTATTAGTGTTGGAATTGTAATTATTTCAAAGTAAGTTTAGAGATCTGGATTCCACAGCTACCACAAGGCACACACATGGCATTACTACACATGGTACTTCATTGTGATGGGAGGAAAAGTAGGTTAATGTGGAGACCTTATTCTGAAAATAGAGACTTTTAAAACTATAATTTTGTAACTTGTCCAGATGGTAAATGCCACACCTGCTTTGCTAAGTAATTACCACAGCGAATGATAATGTGTTTTACTGGTCAAAACAATGAACTATAAGTCAAGAGACTTGAATTCTCCTTCAGGTTTTGCCATTCCCATTTTTTGTGACCTTAGGAAAAGCACTTCACGTTTTGTATCTCAATTCCTTTTTTTTTTTTTTTTTGTAAAATGAAGGGCCAAATTAAATGAGCTTCTACAATTCTATGAGTCTATAGACAAATGAATTCTATCAGCCTTCTGGCTGGTCTCCCTGCCTCAAGTCTTTCCCCTGTCCTGTCCATCCTTCATTCAGCCATCAAAATGACCTTCCTAAAGTGCAGGTTACCATCCCTCCAAGCAATAAACTCCAGTGGCTCCCTACTACCTCCAGGATTAAATGTAAAATGCTTTAGAAGCCAAATGTCTGGCTTTTAAAGTTCTTAATAACCTATCATTCTAGTCTTTTAACAACTCGCTCCTTTCAATATACTCTTTGATCTAGTGAGATGATACTTGCCTTTTTGTTATTTCGCACACAAGATTCTCCATCTCCAGGTTCCTTGCATTTTTGCTGCCTATACGCCATGCCTGGAATGCCCTCCACCCTTACCTCTGCCTCCTAGCTTCCTTCAAGTCTCAGCTAAAATCCCACCCTCTGCAAGAATCCTCTTCTGATCCGCCTTAATGCTAGCACTTCCCCTCTGCTGATTATTTCCAGTTTAGCCTGTCTGTATTTCTTTCGCACATAATTGTTTGTACGCTGTCTCTGCATTAGATTGTGAGCTCCTTGAGAGCAGGGACTAGTTTGGACTTTCTTTGTATTCACTGGCACACAGCAGGTGCTTAATAAATGTTTGTTGACCGAATGATAGAACAATTCTATGTTGCTAGGATTTCATGGTTGCTTAATTCGTGTGGTTTTATAGTAAGTTTTATGATTCTATAGTTAGAACACTAGAGACTGGTAGCGATGGTGGGGAGGGAGGGGAAAGGGGGACGACGGACTTAAGAGTCTATCCCACTTTGACTCTGCTAAATTTGTTCTGACTATCCAGCCACAAGTTGGATTCTCCCCTCCTCCTCACCCTACCTGTCTTAAAGTATGTTCTTGCCACGAGGGAGGTGAAGTAAGAGTGTGTAAGTGGATTATGGCCACTGCCAGTGGAAAATGAAATCCACGTGTATGTGCCATCCTAAAAGATTAACAGAGGATTCTTCCCAAGAAAGGAAGCATCTCTCTCTTTTTGTGTAGGTAACAATCCCTTTCACAAGAAGAGGCTTCTAATCTTGCTTTTCACAGCATTAAAAAAGCCTGTCTGATGGCTCTTGGGAGGCTAGCTGGTACAAAAGGCTGAAGAGAATTCTAGTCAATACCAAGGTTGGAGTGACCCTGTCTGAGGTTTGCCGTAGCTGCCTTCTTTGGAGAGTTTAATTCAGTTTCAATGGCTCTTACTGGGTAATTTTAGGTAGAGAAGAAAAGGTTCAAGGGGGAAACATGAGAGCTGTCTTCGAATTTTTGAAGAATGGTCAAGTAAAGTAGGGACTAGATTTTCTTTTAATCCCAGAAGGGAGGACTAGGAGTCAAGGGTGGAAGCTGAGACAGGGAAAATTTTAACTTGATGTAAGGCTAAACTTCTTAATAATCACAGCGATCCAAAAGTGGGATGGGTTGCTTAGGAGGTGGTGGGCTTCCCTCCATTGGCATTATTTAAGCACAGGTGCTTGTTGGGTACGTTAGAGCAGGGATTCTTTTTAGGTGTAGGTTGGACTACATCAGAGGGTCTTAACCTTTTTTTGTTTCATGAACCTCTCTGAAAGATGAAAGACCCTTCTCCTCGGATTATATTTTTAAATGCAAAAAAATGCATTGGATTACAAAGGAAGCCAATTACACTGAAACATAGTTATCAAAATAATGTTTAAAAGTTCACAGACAATAGGTTAAGAACCCCTAAACTATGTGGAGGCTGAGATCCCTTCCTACTCCAATATTTTGTGATTTCAAAAAGAGAAGAGATTTGGTCGGAAAAAAAAAACAATCCTCAGAAGAAGAAATTCTGAAGTGCTTAGGAAGGAAAGTCTCCAGACTGAGACTGAAAATAACAAAGTGGTTAGATGTAGGCTTTATCACTGGATTGGGTCCTTTAGGGTTATTCATTAGACTTACAGATTGGGACTGAATACTAAGAGGCGGAAGATAAAGGAATAATCTTTCCATAGGCCCAAAAGTACTTAAGACAAATAGACCTCATTCGTTCACAGTATTCAGGTGGGGGGTGAGGAGGGCAAAGATAGGTTTCTTATATACGGAAACCAGTATGGTAAGCATTAGATTTAGTAAAATCTTAAAGTGAACTTATTTTTCACTTGTGGGCAAGGATTGTGTGTATGTGTTATTTGTAGCCGTGAAAAATCTACAAAGCATCTTTTCTTTAGTCTGGACACTTAAAGGTTTGCCTACTTCTATTTTTACCTTCTAGCAAGAGCCATGTTTCCCACGTCACCACTCTTCAGTCTCATTAGAAACATTAGTAAATCTCTGGCTCAGAACTGATTTATTTCAGAAGTCTCATAATCTCATTGGAGATCACCAGTAGGGTCCTTAAAGGCAGTGCTGATGACTGACTGTGGGACTATGGGGTCCTTGGATTTAGACCAGAAGGAGGCCTTGGAGCTCATCTAGTCTAATCTTCTCAATTTATAAGATGGGTAAGTAGGCCCAGAGAGATGAAGTGAGTTGTTCAAAGATAAAAAAAATCACAAAGATAATAAAGATTAGAACTGGGAGTCAAACCCAGAACTTTGAAAGGAAGGAAAGCGGGGAAGGAGGGAAGAAGAGAGAAAGGGGAGAAAGAACAAGGGAGGGAGAAAGGAGGAAACAGAGTGAAGGAAGGAGGGAGGGAGATAAGGAGGAAGGAGAGAGGGAAGAAGGGAAGGGGGAGGAGGGAGGGAGAGAGGAAGTGAGAGAATGGGTAAGGAGGGAGAGAGGAAAGAAGAAAGGGAGGGAAGAAGAAAAGGAGGGAGAGAGGGAGGAAAAAGTGAAGAAGGAAAGAGGAAGAGAGAGGAAGGAGGGAAGGAAGAAAAGGAGGGAAGGGAAAGGGAGGAAAGAGGGAAGGAAGGAAGGAGAAACTTTAAAAATGATACCTGAAAGTTAATGCTCACACAAAAAATAATGATGGAGACAACTCATTAAACAAAAAAGACAGTTAACCATTTTAAGGGCTTATAGATGAACAGGAAATAGGGTATTCAGTACCTATGGAACAAAGCTGGGGAGAGGGAAGGGGAAACAAAAAGAAAGCAAAAACCATTCGGACCAATTTCTATACGTTGTGGGGTAAGGCAGGAGAAAGGGAGAAGAGGAGGTAGTAAGAGATATTAACTCAGCTATTATTGGAAGCATAATATGCAAACATTTTGTTTTCTCAAAGACCTAACTGTATGGCCATGTAGTAAAGAGCACACACAAGCCTTCATAGCATGAAAGCTTTAGTTGTAATTACTATTTTTGTCCAAACCACCCATTCTCCCAAATTCTCTATTTCCTTTGGCATCTGGTCACCAAGGTTCAAAACCATGGAAATACCTTTGACTCTTTTCTTTCCTTCACCCCCATATCTAATTGATTACCAAATCTTAAGGATCTGACCATCATATCTCTCATATCCATCCCTGTCTACTTATTCTGCCCCTTCACCTCTTATCTCCATAACAGCAAAAGTCTCCCCTGTTTCTGGCCTTTCCTTTCTCTGATTCATGCTGCCCATAAGCTGTCAAATTATATTCTAAAAACACAAGTCTGATCACATAACTTACTCCCCTTCTCAAAATCTTCAATGGCTCACTATTGCTACCAGGACAAAATACAAAATTCCCAGGCTGGCAGTTAAAGTCCTCTAGCATCGAGATGCCCCCAGTCTTTCCAGTCCTAAGTCATATTGCCACTAGCCTCCACATAATCTCTTTCCCAGACTAAGTAGGCTAGTTTGGTGTTTGCTGTCTATGACATTCCACCCGCACTGATGTTCCCTGATGTCTAGAATGTACTCCCTCTCTCTGCCTTTTATGTGCCCTCCTTACCAGAGGTCTCTGATTCCTCCCCATTCTCACTCCTAACCCCAATTCCCCAGTTGTAAGGACTCCTCGGTACATACTTTCAATATACTTACTTGTGTGTGTGAAGAAACCTCTTGGTAAGTAAGTTCCTGACAGACTTTTTACTTGTCTTTGTATCTCCAATACCGAGCACGGTACCTTACACAGAGCAAAGGCTTAATAAACGATGAAGAAAATTGACTACACATGAAGCCGACTCATAAATATTACTAGACCTTCCCAATCGGTGATGTAACAGCGCAGCAAAATCACCAACTATTTAAACAGGAATCTGCCGCTTCTTTTCCTTAGACAGGAAAGGTGAGATGTACCATGATTTTAAAGTAACAGTGGACCATTACGAAGGACAGTATTTGAACAGTGGGTTAGATGGTATTGGCTATGGTCATCCAGGCTACCATAGAATCTGGGGAGCTAATCCCTGCTCCAGTGAAAAGTGAACCTTTCTGGTGTTACAATAAATCTCCTCCTTATGTGGGGCTCTATACGGCAGTTGCACTCTAAGGCTTTCACGCAAACAACGCCCCTACCCCCATTCACTATGACCACATTGCCTTGAACGCGTTTAATACAGTTGAGTAAGCTGCAGCTTTCTATTCAGCAGCAAAAATTCAAAATCATTACCTCCCTGATGGGACCTCCAGAGATGAGCTAATCAATGAGATATGGGGGAGAATTCCTGGTCAGTCTCTCTCCCTCTCTCTTCTCTCACCTTATTCTCAACAAGGAGCTAATTTCGTATATTTCATGCTGATTCTTTTTCAGAGAGTGACATTTCCCTGACATCTCTTCCGTTATTAGAAAGTACACAGGGACACCTGAACAAGGTATCCCCTCTGATAATGGGGCTTTAACAGCCCCAAATAAGGGTACACCGCCATTACATTGTTACATAGCATACACTGAGCACAACCATTATAGACACACAGAATTTTCAGAAAGTAAAAAAAAAAAACCTGTGGATGGCATAGAGAGTGGGAAAATTGAAGTTTATCCTTATTTCTGAGCAAATGGTTATGAAACACATATGATTATGTGTTGGTTATGAAACATATGGAGAGTACAATTTAGTTACAGGATGGGAAGTAGATTCAGACAAGCTGATATGCTAAGTGGCCCCTCAGAAGGTACTAAAACCACACATGTTCTGAGCCAAAATGAGATCCCATATTAAGAATAATAGTGCTTAGGGAGCCCTTTAAAGCTTACATGTGTGTTCTCCTCTGATCCTTAAAATAACCCAGTGAGGCAGGGAAAACAGGAATTATCTTTATTCTACAGATAGCAAAAATAATTTTCAGAGAGGTTAAATGACCTACCCAAGGTCACACTGCCCATGCTCTCACTGGAGATGGGAAGTGAGGCTCAAGTCGCTGCTGACTTCAAACCTAATGCTCCTTCTACTGTGCCACAGTGCTTCTCATATGATTCTTTTCATCCAGAGCCTGCCAAACTACCCAACAAACAGAGGAATAAGTACGTGGTTAAGCTATTCAGCTAATGACAGGAAAAAAGAAAGCAAAAACCAGAGTCTCATTCACGATACTAGAAATAATGTCTTTTTTCCAGTTTCAAATTGGGCTTACAAAATTGGATTACATCATGGTCAACTTATGACTTGCAGAAAAAGGATGACCACATATGGGCTCCCTATGAAATAAAAATTAGGTATCATTGTAGGGGAAAAGATGACTTTTAAGAGGAAAGCAGAAGGTTAGATTTAGATTTTAGGTTAATGGCATCTGCAGTAATATCCTGAATATACAAAATTGACTTCTCTTGCTTCCTATGAGCAGTATTTATCCTGGCTCAACCTCACAGTCATGTCAGAGAATCGGAGTATCAAAGATTTAGAGATGGAAAGGACTTTTGATGCCATCTAGTCTAATCTCATTTTACATTTGATGAAACAGAGACTCAGAGAGATTATGTGATTTGACCAAGGCCAATCTATCAATCAATTGATAAACATTTATCAAGTGCCTACTATGTGCCAGGCACTGTACAGATAGTAGAGTCAGGATTTGAAATTAGACCCTCGTTATGAAGGCACACGAGATAACTACCATTGCTATTTAATTTTTTCATGAAAGACTCATGTGGTAGGCACTCATAGTGTAGTTAGCCCTCTACCAAAACTACAGAACTTTAGTTAGTGAAGCATCCTAAGGTCATCAGAAAAAAGACCCCTTACTATGTGGGCAATGTTCTCCAGTCCTACTTTATCTCATTAAGATATAGGCTATATGGAACAGTTGAATTAGCTGGTTATCAACACCCACACATTTTTGTTGTCTAAAACTATCTTCAACATTATACTGGTATTTACAGACAACACAGCTTTCATCAGCCTTAGGCACCACGTTAAAATTCAATCATATAGGAAATATTGGGAGAGAAAAATACTTCTCCACAAACTTGGTAAAGCAGCTGTTTTGCGGCTTAGTTATCCATGAAAGGACTTGGAGTTTTCTTTCCAAAACATCTTAAAGACTGGACTAACAACCGATACTTTGGAGAGATTGTGAGGCAGGTTGGCAAAATTTAAGAAATATTTAAGATAATTCATGGTACTCATAAGTTTGTTCACTGTCAAAACAATGACCCCACCCAGAGTTTGACATAGTGCTGAAAGGAAACCCCCTCAGTGCAGAGTATTATGTGGAGATGAACAGGGGAGTTTAATGATTCTTGAATTGGAAATCCTTAATCTCAAGATAAAAAGTAAAAGATCTTGAATCTCTGAGTCAGACTTAAAGTGCTGTTTGCAAATTCTGGCATTCCTTGGCCCTCTAGGTGCTTGGGCATGGCCTTTTGACTGAGTCCCAGTTTTACAGAAAAAATCCTTTTTTTACATTTTTTGTTTGTTTTTTTAATTTATTTGATATATTTAGTTTTCAGCATTGATTTTCACAAGAGTTTGAATTACAAATTTTCTCCCCATTTCTACCCTCCCGCCCACTCCAAGATAGTGTATATTCTGGTTGCCCCATTCCCCAGTCAGCCTTCCCATCTGTCACCCCACTCCCCTCCCATCCCCCTTTCCCTTCTCTTGTAGGGCAAGATAAATTTCTATGCCCCATTGCCTGTGTATCTTATTTCCTAGTTGCATGCAAAAACTTTTTTCTTTGTTGTTGTTTTTGAACGTCTGTTTTCAAAACTTTGAGTTCCAAATTCTCTCCCCTCTTCCCTCCCTGCCCACCCTCCCTAAGAAGGCAAGCAATTCAACATAGGCCACATGTGTATCATTATGTAAAACCCTTCCACAATACTCATGTTGTGAGAGATTGACTATGTTTTGCTCCTTCCTAACCTATCCCCCTTTATTGAATTTTCTCCCGTGACTCTGTTCCTTTTCGAAAGTGTTTGTTTTTGATTACCTCCTCCCCCTGTCTGCCCTCCCTTCTATCATCCCCCCTTTTTTATCTCTTTCCTGTGGGGTAAGATACCCAATTGAGTGTGTATGGTATTCCCTCCTCAGGTCAAATCCGATGAGAGCAAGATTTACTAATTCCCCCTCACCTGCCTTCTCTTCTCTTCCTACAGAACTGCTTTTTCTTGCCACTTTTATGTGAGATAATTTACCCCATTCTATCTCTCCCTATCTCCCTCTTTCAATATATTCCTCTCTCATCCCTTAATTTGATTTTATTTCTTTTAGATATCTTCCCTTCATCTACAACTCACCCTGTGCCCGCTCTCTCTCTCTCTCTCTCTCTCTCTCTCTCTCTCTCTCTCTCTCTCTATATATATATATATATATATATATATATATACACACACATACATACACACTCACATATGCATATATATACATAAAGATATATATATATGCATATTCCCTTCAGCTACCCTAATACTGAGGTGTCATGAATCATACACATCATCTTTCCATGTAGGAATGTAAACAAAACAGTTCAACTTTAGTAAGTCCCTTGCAATTTCTTTTTCTTGTTCTTTTTCTTGACTACCTTTTCATGCTTCTCTTGATTCTTGTGTTTGAAAGTCAAATTTTCTATTTAGCTCTGGTCTTTGCACTGAGAAAGCTTGAAAGTCCTCTATTTTATTAAAAATCCATATTTTGCCTTGGAGCATGATACTCAGTTTTGCTGGGTAGGTGATTCCTGGTTTTAATCCTAGCTCCATTGACCTCCAAAATATCATATTCCAAGCCCTTTGATCTCTTAATGTAGAAGCTGCTAGATCTTGGGTTATTCTGATTGTGTTTCCACAATACTCAAATTGTTTCTTTCTGGCTGCTTGCAGTATTTTCTCCTTGACCTGGGAGCTCTGGAATTTGGCAACAATATTCCTAGGAGATTTCTTTTTGGGATCTATTTGAGGGGGCAATCGATGGATTCTTTCAATTTCTATTTTGCCCCATGGCTCTAGAATATCAGGACAGTTCTCTTTGATAATTTCTTAAAAGATGATATCTAGGCTCTTCTTTCGATCATGGCTTTCAGGTAGTCCAATAATTTTTAAATTATCTCTCCTCGATCTATTTTCCAGGTCAGTGGTTTTTCCAGTGAGATATTTGACATTGTCTTCCATTTTTTCATTCCTTTGGTTCTGATTTATAATATTTTGATTTCTCCTAAAGTCACTAGCTTCCACTTGCTCCAATCTAATTTTTAAGGTAGTATTTTCTTCAGTGGTCTTTTGGACCTCCTTTTCCATTTGGCTAATTCTGCCTTTCAAGGCATTCTTCTCCTCATTGGCTTTTTGGAGCTCTTTTGACATTTGAGCTAGTCTATTTTTTAAGGTGTTGTTTTCGTCAGTATTTTTTTCAGTATTTTTGGGGTCTCCTTTAGCAAATCATTGACTTGTTTTTCATGGTTTTCTTACATCCTTCTCATTTCTCTTCCCAATTTTTCCTCTACTTCTCTAACTTGCTTTTCCAAATCCTTTTTGAGCTCTTCCATGGCCTGAGACCATTTCATGTTTTTCTTGGAGGCTTTTGGTGTAGGCTCTTTGACTTTGCTGACTTCTTCTGGCTGTATGTTTTGGTCTGCTTTGTCACCAAAGAAAGATTCCAAAGTCTGAGACTGAATCTGAGTCCGTTTTCGCTGCCTCGCCATGTTCCCAGCCAATTTACTTGACCCTTGAGTTTTTCAGCGGGGTATGACTGCTTGTAGAGTAAAGAGTACTTTGTTCCAAGCTTGAGGGTTTGCGCTGTTGATTTCAGAGCTGTTTCTATACAGCCAGCTCTGCCACACCAGCACTCCTCCTTCCTCAAGAACCACCAACCTGGACCTGATACAAATCTTAAACAGGCTCTGCACTCCCGCTCTGATCTGCCACTTAATTCCTCCCACCACATGGGCCTGGGGCTGGAAGTAACTGCAGCTGTAGTCTGTAGCTGCACCTCCCCCGCTGCCCCTGGGGCAGTGGCTGAACCTCGAACTCTGTCCCCCACAGCTTTCCCCACTAACCTTCTCTGCTGTCTTTGGTGTTTGTGGGTTAAGAAGTCTGGTAACTGCCACAGCTCACTGATTCAGGGTGCTAGGGCCTGTTCTGCCTGGCTCCCTGTCTGTTTGGTCCTGCCGCCACCCACGCTGAGCTCTGCTCTGCTCTGCTCCCAGCTCCATGCGTGATAGACCTCATCCAGCGACCATCAAAGCTGTCCTGGGTTCGATCCTTGCTTCCCTCTGCTATTTTGTGGGTTCTGCAGTTTTAGAATTTGCTCAGAGCCATTTTTTGCGGGTTTTTGGAGGGATGTGGTGGGGAGCTCACGCAAGTCCCTGCTTTTCAGCCGCCATCTACACAAATCCTTTTATTAAGGGAATTTGTTCTGTGAAGTTTGGATTCAGTCAAAGGGCCACACTTGAGGACCTGAGGGCCACATGTGGCCTCTGGACCACAGGTTCCCCACCCCTGGCCCAGACTGTTCCCCATGATAAGAATATACTGCCTCTGATCTCTGCCTATGAGAATCCATAGCTTTCCTTAAAGCTCAGTTTAGGTGCCTCCATTAAGGGAAACTAGGATGTCCAAAGAAACTTCTCCAGATCCCCCTAGTTATTAGTGTTCTCTCTCCTTAAATTATCATTCATTTATTTACCTGTTTCTGTATTGTGCCCCCCCCCATGCAAAAGTCTTGGGGGCAAGAAGTTCTGTTTGCCTTTATCTTTGAATTCTAATTGCCTAGTTTGTACCTATGAATTTAATATTTGTTGAAATGAATTGATAAAAATTCATTCTACAACACTGCTTTTCACATTTCACTTCTCTAGGATACATCAATGGTGAATCACCCAAGACTGTGTCCCAAGGTGGCACCACAGGCTACCTTTTCAATTTTTAATAACTTTTGCTGCGCACTTCCTGATCTCTTTCAATTAGTCATTCACTCAATATGCTAGCATTTATCTTAATAAACGTTTCTTAATAAGTGCCTACTATGTGCCAGACACTACGCTATGTGCTGGGGATACAAAAAAAAAAAGACAAAAGACAGTCCCTTTTCTCAAGGAGCTCACAGTCTTGTCAGGAGACAACATGCAAATAGCTATGTAGAAACAAGTTATAGGCAGAATAAATTGGAAATAATCAACAGAGGGAAGGCACTAGAATTAAAGGGGTGGGGGTGGGGCAATGAGTCAGGAAAGGCTTCCTGTAGAAGGTGGGATTTTAGGTGGAATTTGAAGGAAGTCAAGAAAGCCTGGAGGTAGATATGAGGACAGACAGCATTCCAGCCATGGAATTCAAGAACATAGTCTGTACTGATCTGTATAGTGGCTACAAGGGAGGAGGGAGAGAGAGCCATTCTGGAAGGGCTGATGCTCCTAAGCAAATACACAAGCTCCTAACAGCAACAGTGGCAAGTGACAGCATCTGCTACAAATCTCTTCTCTATTTAACAGTGCAGAAGGTTTTGTTGCCGTTGTCCAGAGAACAGAAACTGCTGTACTCAATAAGAACCACAATCCACTAAGCCTAGTATTCTGCCTCTGACAGTGGCCCCGAGGGAAGGCATGGATCCCCCTAACATCCTAGTTTCCCTTAATAACACATTATGGATCTCTAGCCATGAATTTCTCTTAAGCCACCTTTAATCTATTTATAGCACTACTAGTGAACCAAGCATTGGACATAAGTGGATTTTCCAGATAACTGTTTACTTAACCTGAAAATAAATGGCCTCAGACTGTTATGCTTTTTGAATTTTTATGCCCACTTTTTTTTAAGAGTTTTTTTTTTTTCTCCTGCTTCCTTCCTTGCTATGGTGACTGTCACTGTCCACATCTCCTTGGCCTCCGTGGGTCTGCTTTCAGCCTCTCGTTCTCACCCTTTTTAATTGGCTGCTGCAGATCTACTAACAGGTGAAAAATCAAATAACAAAGGTATTAGAGCCTTTCCTAAAGGAAGAGGATTAGAATAATTGGCCTGGATCCTTGGCCCCACATCCCTCCAAGGCCCCACAGTAAGGGCTACTGATTCTCCACCTATAGGCTTAATCTGCCCCATAGGAACAACTTAGACTATTTGCAAGAGAAAAGAAAGGAGCCCCAGATTCACCACTAAGCAATAAGTCAGTCTAGCCAGGTCTGCTCTGACCTTACATTTGGATTCTAATAACTGGACTTTTGTTATCTAAGACCAAGCTTTCACCTCATATACCCTCCATCCCTGCAAATGCATAACCGCTGCTTTCTACATATCCTATCCCTTACTTTGCTCTGCATACTATCAGTAACTTGTCCTTGACAGAACCCTCTAAGGACTAGACCATAGGGGTGGGGAACCTGAGGGCTCGAGGCCACATTTGTCCCTCTAAGTCCTCAAGTGAGGCCATTTGAATCCAAATTATATAGAACAAATCCAAAAAGACTTCCCCACCCCTGGACTATAGCCTCTCTGAATTTCAGTAGCCACTCTGATGTTGACTGCCTATTTATATTGGCCGAGTGCTAGTTGCCTGACCCTATCTTTGGGTTCTGTCCTTGGATTTCATGTCACACAATGGCCTGACCTCTCCTAGATGTCTTACTGGACTTCTACCTATTACCAAATTCTCCTAACATTCCACTCATGACTTGACTTTTACTTCTGCCCCACAGTGGGAACCACAAAATCAGGGACTCTCAGTGTTGGAAAGGCCCTGAAGGGCCATCTGGAGCAGCTTGTACCACCAACAAAGCTCAAGAATCATTCAGACTCTGCTTAGGGATCTTCTATGATGGGAAACTCACCCTTTTTCCTTAGACATTGCATTGTGGGGCAACTCTAAACATTAGAATATGTTTTCCTTACACTAAGCTAAAAGCTGTTTCTCTGTCATTTCAATCCATACATCCATCCATCCATCCATCAGCAAACTTCTACCCATTGTTCCCACTCCTGCCCTCCAAGGCAAAGTAGAACAAGTTTAATCCTCTTCTGTATTGAAACAACACTGCAAATACTTGTCTTTTTTTTTCTTCCTTTTCTTCTCCAGGCTAAAATCTCAGTTCTTTCAGCAGCTCCTCATAGGGCATAACATCAAACCTGTCTGGTTGGCCTCCACTGGCCCCGATCCAGTTTTACAGTATCCTGCCTAAGATACAACTCCAGCACTCAATTCAACACTTCGAATATTGTCTGATCACAGTAGAATACTAGGGGACTATCTTCTGCATTTTAACTTTACTCCTTTCTTAATACAGATGAAAATTTCAGTAGTTTTTTGTTTGTTTGTTTGATTGGTTTTTTTGGCTGCCACGTTGCACTACTGACTTACGTATAGCTTGAGATTCACTCAACCCCTCTTCCACGGATATTTTTCATTGAACAATTATTGAGAACAAATGCAGGTCTTTACATTTTTTTCCTATGAAATTTTATCTTATTTGATCTGCCCTCTCTCTCTATCTTGTTCAAATACTTTTGGAGTCTTGTCACCCAGCATGCTAGCTACCCCTGCCAAAGACCTTTTTCTATATTACTTGCCTGACTTTTAATGATCCAATTAATTTTTAGACCTGGGCATCCCTAGTCTGACCTATCTCACTGCCACCTAAGTAAGGCCTAGTACTGCCAAGTGAACAGACTGACTGAGAGTATCAGGGACAATCCTAAATGAAGTACATAAACTTTAGTACTCGGACTTTGGGACATCTATTGTGCCTGTTCCCCACCTCCCCTTCCCCCCAGCCTGCCCTAGGCAATCAGGGTTAAGTGACTTGCCCAGGGTCACACAGCTAATAAGTGTCTGAGGCCATATTTGAGCTTAGGTCCTCCTGAGTCCAGGGAGGGTGCTCTATCTACTGTACCACCTAGCTGTCTCCCCCCTTTTTGTGCCTGTCGTTTTAAAAAACAAATATTACTATTGCTTGGTTCTCCACTGTCTTCTAGATAGCTTGAATATCAGGCAAGTTATCTCATGATAAATGAGGTATTAACATGCTATAGTTCTGATACAGACTGTACTACCACTTGGGCTAGTGCAATGTTTTATTGGTCCAAAATTTAATACTTCCAAACATGAAGGGATTTCCAAAATATGGAGAACAAAACCCATGTTCACTATTTTAAGTACCATTCGTCATTTTGAATATTTAGATTTAGTGCTTCTTATATTGATTCACCTTTTTCCCCTAGGTGGCACGGCGGTAGAATGTAGGATTTGAATCAGGAAGCCCTGAGTTCAAATTTGGCCTAAGACACTGACTAGCTGTGTGGCGAATTACCACATTGCTAGCTGGGCAAATGACTCCATCTCTCTGTGTCTCAGTTTCCTCACCTGTAAAACACGGATAGCACCTACCTCCCAGGGTTGCTGTGAGGGTCAAATGAGAAAATCTGTAAAGCACTTCGCAAATCTGAAAATACTATATAAATCCTAGCTATCATTATCATCACTACCATCATCATCTTCTTCCATTAAACAAATACTTAGGAGCTTAATGTCTAGTCCAGAAGATAAGACATACAACTGTAAGATAAAACAGGCATACGAGAGCTCATGTTTAAATGAGTGTTGCCGTTCATAAGTCATTTTGCAAAGATATACAAATAAATCCCAACGATTTTGCCACTCCTCAAAACATTTTTGTTCCTACTCTGTAAGTGGGCAGCTAGGTGGTGCAGTGTATAAAGCACCAGGCCTGGAGTTAGGAAGACTCATCTTCCTGAGTTCAAATCTGACACTAGCCACTGTGTGACCCTGGACAAGTCACTTAACCATGTTTTTCTCAGTTTCCTCATCCGTCAAGTGAATTGGAGAAGGCAATGGCAAACCATTCCAGTATCTTTGCCAAAAAAAAAAAAAACAACCCAAATGGGATCATGGGGTCGATGACTAAAGAGCAACTCTTTAGGTATGTGGCCCCTTTATATAATATACTTAATGATAGCAAATCTTCAATCTCAGAAGGTGAATATGAGATTTGTTAACAGCAAAATGTCATCCAGATCCCAGATCAGGCTGGATAAAGCATCAGGTAACTATCACATGCAAAGATCGAGTTTCTTATGGCACATTTTTAGGTGCTCAACAAATGCATGTTAATTGATTGTGTGGTCCATAAACTAGCTCTGAAAGAAATTCCCAAGGGAAAATTTGTCTTCCTATTGTTTATTTCATTTTCTCCCCCATAACAATTTTATTTGGCTTTGGCATTTAAGATAATGCAAAAATAATATATGAGGCAGTAAATTCCTTAAGGAATTTTTGCTCCAGTTGGGAAGAGATGAATACATTTTCTTCAACCCACCTAATTTCTAGTTTATAGCTAGCTTACTACATGGCTTCCTTGTTTTAAAAAATCATTATACTGTAGCATCCTTTTTTACTATTCTGACTGAGAGAGACACACATTTCAAACCAATACATAAGCACATATTTATGTCCACACCTAAGCAGGTACGCACACACACATTATACCTTGAAGTGCTTGGTTTAGGTTACTATGAGGATGGGCTGAAGTTTGACCTCGGCTGAAGTAATAACGGTATTCTGCTACTTCTCTCCTCAAAACAAGGAGAAATTCATTCTCTTTCCACCTTGAATTTGTCCAACCTTTCCAGCTTCAGAAAATAGTCTACGGATATGGGCAAAAAAGCTTGATAGAGAAAACAAAAACTTTGTCCCAACATTCTATTCAAGCAATGTTTATTCCAAACCGGAGCTGTGAGCAAGCAAATAGCCAAAGGAATCTTTTTCTTTTTTTTTTAATTTTACCCACTCTCCTTTGCCCTACACTGCCTTTGGAGGAAAGGCAAACAAACTGGCTAGTGACAACAGGTTAATCAAGAAGAAAGAAAAGGAAGAAAGGGGAGCAGCTTGGATAAACTTTAATTAACTGCCTAAATGGTTAAGTTTGCTCTACTTGTCAAAAGATTCATAAGGAAGGCTCCCCTTCCTTCAGGTTTATTTCTGTAACGTTGCTATATCTTCCCCACAAAAAGACAGCCAGATTTCCCACCTGTCTCCAAGGTTATAATCATCTCTTTGTTCCCATCACACAAAAATACAACAAAACTATAAAATCTATTGCAAAAACAAAGTCAGTCTCAGGATCAAAAAGACAAGCTCTTCTCTTCCTCTGATAAATATGAATAATGAAGTTCAACACAGTGGAGGAGAAGGGGTTGTCTGAGCCTCTGGATCCCATAAAGTAAACACTGAAATAAAGGTACTAGTGAAGTCATAGCTTCGTTTCTTCTGCTTGTCAATAGAATTTAAATGAAAGGAAGTGATAAAAGACTAATGATGAGAGATTACCTCATCACTGAAAGATCAAGAACCCTAAGATTATGAAGTAGGAAAAATGAGCTCATGTTCAGCTGCACAGATATGGACAGATAACAGCAGGCCACTCTGAGACTGTCATCCTAGAGCTGATATATGGACTCTGAGTCATCCCTTTTGGTTTGTTCAGTCCTGGTCTCATACAATTAACAAAACAAAAAACTACTAAAACAATCATTTTCCGGGCTTAGATTTTCAATCACTGATCAAGTCTAGCTGTAAACAAAGTACAGTAAATAATGAGGAGACCTTGGAGTCAGGAAGACCCGAGTTCAAATTCTGGCTTGGCTAAACATTGACTCTGGGACTCTGAGCTATTCATTTAAACTCTCAATGCCTCCATCCACTCGGTTAAGACTATGCAGTCTAAACTAGTGGTTAATCTGCATTGGTGGAGAGTTTCCTCACTTGCGAATTATTCCCAATGTCAATGAAATCACAGGTGTGTACCAAAAACTGAAGACTGTGTAAATATAATTTATTCTCTTTCCCACTAAATGAACATTAAAATACAATTCACCATAACTGTGGTGGGCCTCGCATGATGGAGTGAAAACACCAGTAGGCTGATAATAGGAGGGGTGGAGCTCTATTCCCTGCCTAGTTGTGTGACCTTAGGCATGTCACAAACCTGCTTCCCCATCTGTACAATGGGAGTGGGGCTTCTTACATGTACCACTGAACTCACAGGGCTGCTGTGAAGAAAAAGCTTCCGTGACCTTAAAAGATTAGGTTAATTTGAATGATCATTATTTGAAAAATGAAGGGTTTGGCCTCAGTGATTTCTAAGACTCTACAGGACTTTCTTAAGGAACAAATCACACCCAGTTTTCATCATCTTTCTTCAATCGTTATCTTTAGGGAAGAGAAGGACATAGGCACCAGTGATTTCTTCAGGGGGGGGAACACCTAGAGTCCGAAAACTAGCATTTATACAATACTTTCAGGTTCGCAAAGGGGCAACTAGGTGGAACAGTAAGACCCAAGTTCAAATATGACTCCAGACATTCACTAGCTGTGTGACCCTGGGCAAGTCACTTAACCCTGTTTGCCTCAGTTTCCTCATCTGTCAAATGAGCTGGAGAAGGAAATGGTAAATCACTCTAGGATATCTGCCAAAAAAAAAAAAAACAAAACCCAAATGGAGTCACAAGACTCAGAAACGACTGAAAAGCAACGAAACAAAAGGTTTGCAATGTGCTTTTATGGCTGTTACCTCATCAATGCAGTTCTACAACTTACAGTCTTAGAGGTCTGAAGAATTAAGTGACTTTCTTGTGGTCATAAATCTGGTATGTGGCGGAGATAGGATGTGAACCCAGGTCTTGATCACTTCAAGGCCCTACTTCTATCAGCTACAGTGTGCTGCTTATGGCTCTGGCGTATACCTGAACAACTGCATCCATCTCACAAGAAAGCTAGACTCACAAAAGATTCTCTTGCCAGCGAGCACTCCCCAATGACCTTCCCTAATCACAGAAGAAAAAGAGAAGATTGCAAGTGTCAGGACCAATTTCACAACAGGGTGTTCGGCATCTATTAAACTCCTGTGACGTGTTAGGCACTATGCTATACACTTAACAAATATTATCTCAGTTGATCCTTACAACCACCTTGAGAGATATGAGCTATTATTATCTCCATCATACAGATGAAGAAAATGAGGCAGGTAAATAACTCACTAGAGGTCACACTACTAGTAAGGGTCTGAGGCTGAATTTGAACTCAGGTCTTCCTGACTTCAGAAGTTGGTCTAATCCAGAACCAGGAGGACACTGTACACAGTAACACTGTGAGATGACCCACTTTGTTAGACTTAGCTCTTCTCAGCAATACAATGGTCTAAGAGACCTCCGAAAGACTCATGATGGAAAATGCTATCCACATCCAGAGAAGGAACGATGGAGTTTGAATGCAGATTGAAGCTTACTATTTTCTCTTTTTTTGTTGTTTTTTGTTTTTTCTTTCTCATGGTTTTTCCCTTTTGTTATAATTCTTTTTTCACAACATGACTAATGTGGAAATGTTTTATACTGTTGTAAAAAAAAAAGAAGTTGCTCTAATCCTACTGGAGTATCCATTTTTCTAGATAATTGTCCTACGTGTCGTACAAGTTTATGTTACTATGAGTGATGAGAAGGGATGATGTGGAGGGCAGCAGACCGCTAAGTAAAGGAAATTCTAGGGAAGCTAAAAAAAATCATGTGCACTGGCAGAAAGTGAGCATAGCAGGCTGTCTAGTTCAATGTCCTATAGCTTTTCCCATGATTTACTGTCCAAGAACTGAGTAGGTTGCCTTGAGAGGTGATGGATTCCCCATTCTCGGACTTCCGGCAGAGGCTAGATGACCACGTGTCAGGATGTTACAGTGGGGATTCTGTTTGTGTGGGGGTTTGACTAGCTGGCTGCTGTGGTCCCCTCCAACTCTGAAATTCTGTAATTCAATGACCCTCCTGAACTTCAGACCTTTATCCGACGTTAATCTCTCCAGACCTGGTTAATATACCAGCTTCAATACTGTTAATTTTTTTTTTATTCTGAATTTAACAAACAGTAAACAAGATGAACATTTCCATGAAAAAAGAAGAACAAAGGGGATTTATACAAACAACTGCAAATCTGCACCACAAATCGTTTGCTTCCCTCTCCAAGCGTAAGTACACAACAAATTCAATAGCTTCCACTTTGTACACTGCCCTGCCTTTCAATTTTTCAAGACCAAATACCTTGACCGCTAATCTTTCCTGTATTATGACTCTACCTCCATCCTCAACCTAACACTGCCAACCAAATGCTGTGGCTGAACTCTCTCCCTTCCTCCCCCAAAAGAGGTTTCAATCAGTAGGGAATACAGACAGAGTAAAAAGAAAACTACTTTGACAGCCAATACCCAATGAGAAAGAACCTCAGAGCTCCTTCAAGAACCCTCCTAGAATAGACAAGCTACAATAATCCCTATCAATCAAATGAGGTTCCATTCCCTCTGCAAAGATGCTTTGCAAGTCGGGAGATTCAGGCGAGAAAGATTTTCTGAGGAATTTGACACACTACCTAAAGAAATATGTGGGAGGCACTCTTCAAGAGGTGCCTCCGATACTGCTTCATCTGCAATTAAATTCACTTTATATTTGGTAAAACATAGGGGGATTAATTTGAGAAGGGACTAAACACACTGGAAAAGAAAGTTGCTTTTCAAGACGCTAGACCTCCAAGCATTTTAGAGATAATTCAGAAAGTTTATAGGGAGGCTAAGGTTTGGACACAGACTGTCTTTCCTAGGCATAGAAAGTTAAAACCGCTATGAAAAGCAGCTACAAAGATGCACCTGAGTCCTCCTAAAAACTGGATTTTTTCTTTTTTTTAATAAAAGGAAGCAAAAGAACTGGCACAAAATAAAGCATGGTATAATTACCTGCATGAGCTGAGAGGGGGGAGTGTGGACGAGGCAATGCTGGTGACTGGCCATTTCCTATTAAACTTTTCCGGTTACTCGTTCGGCAACTGAAAAAAAATAAATAAGAAATGAAATGAAAGAACAAAAGGGGGAAAATAGTCCAGCTTTAAAGTCAAAATTTATTCTCAATCACATATGAGCAAATTTAAAGAAGACACAAAACCTATTTCCCTATGCTATTAATGAAGAGATTGTCAACCAACACACAGCCACATACATTTGCACGGTGACTACATCTTGCCTTCATTTAATTTTTTTTCAATTACATGTAAACAAAAATTTTTGCCATTCTTTTTTAAAATTTCAAGTTCCAAATTCTCTCCCTCTTTTCCCTCCTCCATCACCAAGAAGGCAAGCAATTTGATATAGATTATACATGTGTAGTCAGATTGCATCTTGTCTATTAGAAAATGAAAATGATTAATAAACTGTAACACCATTAATATTCCTCATTATCAGTAGAGCGATGATAAAAAGTGATCTTTTTTGTTCTTAAATTATGTGACACATTCTATCCAGATAATAAATTTAGTTTTCAAATCAATCACAAAACTGTGGGGAACATCTTTGTTTACATGTAATTTCTAACACAAAATCGTGCAATGAAGAGCAATGACTTATCAATCTTACGGTGATACACTAATTAAAAATCTAATTATTGAAACAAAATTCACATCTGTGCCTTTTTGTCAATAGAGCAGACAATGTCTCCTAAGATAAATGTATTCTGTCACTTATCTTTTAAAAAAATTCTTGTAGACTGAATTCAAATTCACAAAGCTTCCCTCTCAGAGTTAATTGACAGGTGTCACCAAAATAAGTTTAAATTTTTATTAAAATATCAGAAAAGAGCTTTTTTCAAACTTGTGACCCCTGTTGGTTTTAACCCATGCCATCATCAACTTTCCGCAATACTCAGATGAGAGAGCTACTGTATCTTCTTCGTGTGGAACACAGCAAAGGTAGAAAAGTTCACTCAGGTTGGCCTTGAGGTAGATCCCACCAACCCCTAGGGTAGGAATGATAAGAATGATTGATGGCAATGACAACGTTTACTTCTTTGCATCTGCTTGTGTCATAGACTGGTACTCAGATCCCAGGTCCCTTGCTAAGGTATAGATAAAAGTAGAAAAAACTTGTTCACAGGGTTAAAAAGGTACTTATATAATTAACAGAGCACAGAGTAAGGAAGGGCAGCAAAGCTGTCTCATTTGGCTCAGGGCACCTATGGTGAACAGCAGTTCTTTGAGACTCCCACCCCCCCCCCCATCTCCAGGTGATTGACGTAGACTCCCCTGTCTTCTGAAAGCAGTCCTTGCTACTGTTGTGACTGATTTATGACAACACAAATGCTTGTTTTTTTTTTTAAAAGATCTATGTTGAGCCACCACCTGATTTCACATTTGGTTGTTTTAGATACTGAGTGGCTATATAATGAAGCATTCCTGTATACTGCAGTCATGTTAGCTATTTGAAGCAAGAACATCGGGAAGACAAACAAGATGATGAAAGACTTCAAACATACCATTGGACAATTGGTTGAAAAAATTGGGAATGATTAGCCTGGAGAAGAAAAGTGTGTAGGGGAGGCGGGGAGGGCATGACAGCTGTCTGCAAGTATCTGAAAGGCTATACGATGGGAAAGGGATTAAATTTTGACTTGCTACACTCCAGAGGCAGCTAGGTAGCATAGTGGGTAAGACTGCTAGGCTTAAAGTCAGGAAGATCTGAGTTCAAAACCAGCCTTAGACATTTAATAGCTGTGCGACCCTGGGCAAGGCACTTAATTTCTCTCTGCCTCAATTTCTTCAACTGTAAAATGAGGATAAGAATATCTGTCACATGGCTCCCAGGGTCGTGAAGATCAAACCAAATAATATTTGAGATGATATTTGTAAAGTGCTTGGCATGATGCCTGGAACACAGAAGTGTTTCATAAATCTCTCTCTCTCTCTCTCTTCCTTCCTTCCTCCCTTCCTTCCTTTCTTCCTTCTTTCCTTCCTCTCTATAAGCAGGAATGGGAGAAATACATAGAAACTGTGAAGAGGCAGCTTTAGCTTTTCTTAACACTGAGAGATATCCAAGAGTACCTTGAGAGACTGTGAATTCCCCATAACTGTACTTCTTCATGTAAAGATTAGAAGACCATATCAGGTGTACTGTAGACAGAGAATACTCGTTCAGGTGAGGTTGGACTGGCTGGTTTCTGAGATCCCTTCTAACTCCGGCATTCTGTGATTCTGAAATGTGTCTTCGGATAGATAAAGCACACATTTCATTATCATGACAAAGTACTTTTAGCAGTACTGATCAAGTAGCTTCTAGCATATTTGTTGGCTTATGATTCTCCCTTCATATGTAGTGTGTATATATATATATGTATATATACATACACATATGTATATATACATAAATACACAGACAGTATACATATATACACATATGTGTACACATATGTATACATATGATATGTAAACATATTATATGTATACATTCCTAAGTATACATACACAAGAAGCAACTAGATCAGTACTGCTAAAAGAAAATTGTCATGATGATGAAATGTGTTTTATGTATTTATGTTTACACAATACACACAGACACACATATATACACATGTACATATCTGTATATACATACATCTATATGCACACACACGTACTTAAAAAACCTCTTTAGATAGCATTATCTAATTTTATTGTTCCTCCTAGAGCTTTCAACACTTCCTAGTATCATTTGTGAGTTTAATTAAAATCACGTTTACTCCTCCTAAGGTTGCTAATGAAGTTGTTAAGTAAGACTGGACCCTTGATGCTTAATTATAGGTGTAGTTTTGTGATGCAGATTCTTATCTATCAAGAATTCGACCCGTTTAATTCATAACCTTTACATCAGAGACCATCATTTTTAACAAATCAGAATTTTGTAAAATATGTTTTGTGTTCATACAAACTGAATGTCTATTTCAGTGCTTGGAATATTAAATATCAACTTACTGACATTAATGAAAAGAATGGATAACGTTCATGAGATTTACAAAATCCTAGATATTCTGTCTTTATGGCAACTCTAAATAATACAAGAGCAAATTACTTACAAAAAGGTTAATTGCTATTAAAAATAGCAAAGGAAGGATGTGTTGTTGTTTTTCACTTAACATTTAGCATCTGAGTCAGTCATTTATAAAGATTTCATTTTGATAGCCTTAATTATTAATGTTTATATTTGTAATGTAGATAAATAGGAAATGTGAACTGCTACTGATGCAAGGTTAAGTCTGTGCTGATGACAGCATTTTAACACAATAGGATTATTAAATTTGGTGGGAGGGTTGTCAATACATGTTGACTTAGTTGAAGCAAAGGCTTAAGAAAGGATCTTTCTTACATGAATAATCACTGAGAACAAAAACTGGATTTTCTAAGGTACACCTGGGAAAAGTAATATATTCTAAAGACCAAATGCAAAAGCCAACACTACAGACAATAAGACAGCATGCATTTTACATTTTCAGTACAGTCATGCTTAAAAGGAAGGAAAATGACAATTTCAATGATATCAATAATGTCAAAGACAGAAAGGAGAAATAAGAACGAGTTAAAAAGAGATCCGATCATGGTGATCGGAAAGGTTCAATTTAAATTATAGGCAAATTACAGATAAATCATGTTTGCCTACTCCATAAAGATTTATCTTCACAAATGCATGGTTTGAGTCTAATTCATGCAAGAAGAAGTAGCCGTCACTTTGCATGAATTCTACAACATGTAACTAAAAACAAGTTCTTCAGAATTTTGACGATGTGCTTTAAGTTCCCACAAGGTCCTGTAGAAGCTTAATTTAATCAAGCTGTTTTGCTTGGGAACACTGTAATAAAAAAAACCAAACCTAACATTTATATAACACATTAAGGTTTCCGAAGCACTTTATATAACTATCTCAATTTAGCCTCACAACAACCATGGGAAGTAGGTGGTCTTATTACTCCTATTTTTCACATGGAGAGGACTAAGGTTGAAAAGGGGCAAATGACTTGCCCAGTCTATCACAGCTACTCAGTGTCTGTTCTTACTGTTGTGGTTGTTCAGTCATTTCGGTCATGTCTGACTGTTCATGACTGCATCTGGGGTTTTCTCAGCAAAGATAGTGGAGTGGTTTGTCATTTCCTTCTCATTTGACAGATGGGGAAACTGAGGCAAACAGGGTTAAGTGACTCGCCCAGGGTCACAGAGATAGTAAGTGGGATCAGATGTGAACTTGGGTCTTTCTGACTCTAGGACTGACACTCTCTCTCCACTGCATCACCTAGTTGCCCAGTAAGTGTCTGGGGTAGGATTAAAATTCACATCTTCCTGACTTCCAGAATCCTATTTAATACATCATTTAATACTTTGGCCTTTTCTCTCTATCAGGGGAAGAGGTGGGGGAAGGCAGAAGGAGAAAGAGAAATGGCGGAAATTTATAAAGCATCTATCACGTGCCAGGCCGTGTGCTAAATGCTTTACAAATATTATCTCATTTGACCCTCACAATAACCCTACAAGGTAGGTACTGTTATTATCCCCATTTTTCAGTTCAGGAAAATGAGTCAGACAAGGCACTTTAAGCTTGCCCAGAATCACACCACTAACAAGGGTCAGAGGCTGAATTTTAATTCAGGTCTTTAGGACTCCAGGTCCAACACTATCAGCTCTGAAGAGGCCTGGAACAAATCCCACACCCATTCACAAAACAGGATAAATTAAAAGTTGAAACATACTCATCTCAGACAGGAAAAAAAAAAATCCTTGTATTTTTGCCAACGTTGCAATACATGAGTTTCTGCCTCACTGCCCTCTACCCCACCTGACACCCCCGCTCAGGGCAAGGAAAGCACAGGTGATGCTCTAGCTAGTAAAACAAGAACATTATTTCCATTGTGGCAGGAAATTCCTGGCTGATTTGCGTAATTTGCCAGTGCCAAGCACTGAAATACATATAGGTTTATCTTTTGCTGCATTAATGCCAGAGGACAACAGTGTCACTTCTGTGTACTCAGTTATAATCAATCCAAACCGCATTCTGGACCTTTCCTCCGTAAGGAAGTCCTCTTTGACTCTTCTTTCCTCTTCCCCCTCCCCTCTCCGTTGTCAGATCCTACAGATTCTATCTCCATTATTATCACTCACATCCATCCCTCTCCCCTTCCTCCCTATACTGCCTGCTATCCAGTCTCTTTGCCTTCAGGCAATCCCCCTCTAATCCATCCATCCTTCACAAAGCTGCCAAAGTCATGTTTTTTTTTGATGCTCAGGGATGACGACAGTATCCTCTGCTCAGAAACCCTCAGTGGTTTCCCATCATTCTAGCTTCTTGGCCTGGCATTTTACAATAACAGATCAGAGTTGACATTTAAGTAGCATTTTACAAATTTGCAAAGTGCTTGACACCCATTATCTTCATTTGGGCCTCACAACAACCCAGTGAGGTAAGTGCTACAAGTAATGTATTTATCTTCCTTTTGTCAACATGGAAACTGAGGCTCAGGAAGGTGGTAAAGGTATTTGGACCAAGACGTTTGCCTATCTTGGGGTTGTGGGATGTAGGGTCACTTCTCAAAAGTGCTTCCTTCTTCCTTGGAATAGGAAGAATAATTTTTTAAATGTCATTTACTAAGGACAACCTGCACAACTTCTTTCTTGAATTGGGAAAGTATTAATATCACTATTAGCAACAAAATGAAGCGTTTCCCTGAAAAATCTAAATTCAGACAGAAATATGCAAGAGGAAGACTAAAAGCAAGAGTAAAAAAAGATATAAATTTAGCAGATGAGAAACAACAAATATAACGAAAATAGGACAGAAGGGAATGATCAGGTTTAGGGATTTATTATCCTTCCTTCAACCTGGTCCCTCTGTTGGAAGAAAACCTTGGGAAAAACCAAGTAGTCACTGAAACATTTTGTCCCCTACACAAAGATCTATACCACTACCTGGCTAACTTCTAGAATCTAGATAAGCGAATTTAAGTGAGTACATGAGAGGTAGTCAGGGCATGGTGAATAAGAAGCTGGCCTGAGTTGGAAGAGACTTACGTTCCAATCCTGCTTCTGACACAACCTGGCTATGTGACTCTGGTGGTCACTTAACCTCTTAATGCCCCCGGTAGTTCTATAAAAGTACAAGTTGTAGAGCAGATGCTGACCTGAATTGGTAGGAACTGCCTATGAGGAGTTCTCTAATTTGGTGAATTTACACAGGTCTAGTCTAAACCATCCCCCAGCCCCAAAAGTAAATAATGTAGTTGTGGCTGTTGAATAGTTTCAGTCTTGTTCCACTGTCCCTGACCCCATTTGGGGTTTTCTGCACAAAGACAGTGGTTTGCCATTTTCTTCTCCAGCTCATTTGACTGATAAGGAAACTGAGGCAAGCAGGATTGAGTGACTTGCCCAGGGTCACACAGATAGTAAGTGTCTGAAGCCACATTTGAACCCAGGTCCTCCTGGACTCTAGGGGCTGAGCTCTGTCTACTGCTCCACCTAGCTGCCCAAATAAATATATAGAAAAATACTATTTTCTTAGGAACTGGTATTTGGGGGGAAGGGGGCACAAGAGGGGACATTAAGGGTCTGTATTTAATTAAATGTTGTGAAAAAGAAAATTATTTTGGACCTAATGGTTTGTTTTTTTGTTTGGTTTTTTGCTAATAAATATTTAAAGTCTAGAAATTCCATTCTGAATAAAACATAAAATAAAGGCTACTTATTTCCTCATTTAAAGCTATACCATATAGTAATCTGAATACAGTTTGGCACAATGAGTGGAATTAACAGTCCAATTATGGTTCACAGCTTAAACGACACCATCCTTCAGATGGATGTAGGATCCATGTGAGCTCATTCTCGGGAGCACTTACACAATACAGCCTAAGCTTGAACACATTTGGTTCCCCAAACTTAGATTTTCTAAGAATCAATAGAATATGTAACATCTTATGGGATAAATACAAGCTCATGATGACACCAAAAAAAAAAACAAAAACCTTATATTAGAATTCACCACCTTCAGAAAAAAGCCAAATCTCTTTCTCCTCGATATCTAGTCCTGATCCTGACACTCGTGTCTAACCTTTGGACTCAAATGGAGCATAAAAGTCATCCCATCGTATGTTAAAACACATGTGAAGAGTTAAATGGACTGTGCCTCCCATCCCCCCTCCCAGGTATAGCCTACAAAATGTATTTTCATCAAGACCTAAGAGTCGGGGATAAGGACTAATGAAACTTGTGATTTTTAATAACATAAGAAACTTCACCAAAAGGAGGAAACTCTCTCTAGTGATTCAGTTGGCACCTTCTTTGCAATGTAAAGTCTCATAGGTTATAAGGCGGTTATAAGATTTGCAGGATCAACCCTGAACCCAGGTCTACAAGGCTCTGAGGACAGATTCCTAACCATTGCAGAACACTGCTTCTAAGTTAATTAGTAGGTGAGATCATTCAATTAGTAGTAGCTTTTAGTAACTGGATTAATTCAAAGGAGCTGGAATGTACTATTAGGTGAGGGGAACTTCCACTGTGCAAGCTTTTCCCGGTGATTGCTTAAGATTTCCTAGAAAAGTCCCAGGGAGCTGCTGGAGAAACAGAGAGGTCAAATGACTTGCTGAGATCTGCTAGTCTGAGGCAAGATGTGAACCCAGATTTTTCCAACTCCAAGCCTAGCACTCTCTTCATTACCGCATACTGTCTCTACAAAGTACTTCAAACTTCTCTCTGGAAAAGATGGGGTTCAAATTTCAGCTCTAACATGACCACAAGGGGACAAGTCATTTATCCTCCCTTGGACTAGACTCATTTTTTGTCCCTCACAAAATGTAAGGGTTGGATTAGATGATTGTTCATGTCTCCATTCTAAAGGCCCAAAATTCCATGTCTCTTTCTCAATCAGTGGAGACAGACAGAAGGGCAGCTAGGTAGTGCTCTGAATAGAGTACTGGGACTGGTATCAGGAAGATTTGAGTTCAAATCCAGCCTCAGACACTTCCTAGCTGTGTGACCCTGGGCAAGTCACTTAACCTTTCTTGCCTCAGTCTCTTCATCTGTCAAAATGAACTGGAGAAGGAAAAGGCAAACCATTCCAGTATCTTTGCCAAATGGGGTCACAGAGAATTGGATACAACTTAACCACCAAAACAAGAGACAGACTGTGACGCAGGTTATTTTGCACCCACGACACAAGGAGAATCATGCTCTGTGCATGACGGTGTCACAGATGAAAAGGTACTCAGGGTAGAGAAACATTAGGGAGTGGCAAAGCAGCCACGAGGAAGTGCCTTATTTATGTGAAGGGCCTTTGGCACAGGAGCATTAGGAGAACCGAGCAGGCTAACCACACCTTTTCAGTTCTTCACAGCTGCTGCTCTCCAAGAAGTAGCAGAAAAGTTTCACAGGGAACTTTACAGTCTCCAACCCTGAACAAATAACACTTTTCTGGCAAATAGAAAAGAAAATTTATTTCATTTACTTTACCTCTTGTGCCACCTAGGTCATGTAGTGCACAGGACAGGGAGGAGACAGGTTCTAAACCTGAGGTGGGTGCAGACAATGGACATATTTTGTGTAAGGGTGCTTATAGCATCAGCAGGCTCAGGGCCAGCCCAGCTAGTTGCTCATGGTTTTCGAGAGTCTGTGGGGCCTTTAAAACTCTGACACATCTGGTTTTGCCCAGGTCACCACCCAACAGGAGAGCTTTTTAATCATTCTCTCCCCAGGTTCACCAAGCCCGTGAGGCCCACCAGGCCATGACCTTCTGTAACTGCCCTAGATGACTGAAATCCAGCTCCATTCTCAAAATAACAACCATTCTGGGACTTGAATACTAATCAAATCTGATAATGTCCAGGTAATTCCAGGGACGGGAAAACCCCAAAGGCAGTAATTTTTCCATTCACAGCTGACTACAAAGGCCAGCACTCAATTGGACATATGGTCTTTAACCAGCCATCTTTGAGGGTCCTTAATAACATAATGAGCTAGGCGAGAGGCATTACAGCAATTCTGGGAAGCTGGTCTATAATTTATTAATACATCTTGAGAGAGGATCCCATTTACAGAAATAAATTGACGTAGGAGGCTAATGAGACACCAAAGCTTTACCATACGTGAACATCTGCTAACTTTTGCTAGTGTATGAAGTATTACCATCCATTATACCAGAAGTGTTACAAAGCAATGAAGAATTTTTTTATTACTGCTTTGTGCATATTTGGTTAAAGTCAGAACTTATTAAACACACACAAATAAACACAGACATAATACTTCTTTAAATGAAAATCGGTGATGCTTAAGTGTAAGGAAATGACTGTCTGGCCAAGTTTCCCTCACAGGAATACTTTACTATGACAAGGACCTAGAACGTCATCAGTGCTAATACTCCTCCTTCCCTTCAAATCTAGCACATTATTTTCAAAAAATACTATAGCCAAAAATTGAACCACCCCTCCTAGAATCAGGTGCTTAGCTAAAGCAGGTCCTTCCATGACAGATTTGCAGTACCTTGCTAGGCCCCTGCTTGAAGTCTTCCCAATCAGGTAGGACCTAGCCGGAGCTGGTGCTCCACACCCCAAGTTTTCAACAGTAAGAACAAGCATTTGCATGCTGTTTTAAGGTTTGCATAGCACTTTACATATGTTATCTCACTTTAAATTTTCACATCCACCCTGTGAGGGGGATTATTATCCCCATTTTACAGATGGGAAAACAGGGCTGAGGATTCAAGTGATTTAATGATTAAAGCCCTATCAGGTCTTCCTCACTCCAAGGTCCAGAGCTCTGTCTACTATAACACCTAGCTGTCATTCTAGGAAGAACCTCCAGGCCACGAAACGGAGGACTTGGTGGGGTGGGGAAAGGCGGGGATAGAGAGAGACTGGAAAGGGAAGAACATTTTAGGAATAGGCATTCATCTTCAAAATTTTAAGGAAAAGTCAATGAAAAATATAATTTTGCATGTAACGTGGGGGTTCTACTACCCCAGCACAATCGATAGATATAATCAGCTTTTTTATAAATAAGGTTTTCTATTAACTCAAGGTCCCATTTAAAAGTACAGACTCTTGTTTACTTGGGTCAGGAAGGGACCGGCATAATTGGCTATCCAACAAGCTAACCAAATCTCTGGGGACTTTAAATAACAGGAGACATTCGAGCACTTTTTCAATTAGGCTCTGGACCTGTCTAGTGGTAGAAGATTTCCAGTTTGAAACATCTCTCTTGGAAGGAGAGGAAAGAGTTTACATTTGTTAACAGTTGTTAAGTTTGTATTTAAAAAAAAAACATTTAAAAAAATAAACCTAAAAAGTCATCTAGCCAAACCTATTTCTGAACAAAGAACTTCTCTACCATCATACCTGCTCAGCCATCATCTCTCCCTTGTTTAAAGGCTTAGTCAGGGGGAATTCATCGACTCATTTCCCTTTTGAGTAACTCTGATTGAGGCAGCTAGGCCGCTCACTGGACATAATGCTGGATAGGGAGTCTGATGACCGGAGTTCAAATTTACTTCATATACTTACTAGCTGTGTGACTCTGCGCATATCATTTAATCGCCCTCTGCCTCAGTCTCCTTACCTGTAAAACGGGGACGCTAATAGCACCTGCCTCCCAGAGTTATCGTGGGGATCAAACTGTTATTGAATAGTGCTTTGAAAACCTTAAGGTGATATAGAAATATTAACTATTAGTTTTAAAAATAGAAATAGAATAAAAATAGAATACTGTATTTCCCTCCATTAGTGTGATGCTTTGCACATATAACATTCTCCCCATAAATATTTGTTGAATGAATGACTACGCTGGCTATCTCTCAGTATTTTAACCAGAGAAACAGAATAATCACACGTATAAAGCAATCAAAGAACAGTTAAACAGTTATTTATGGATCAGTGTCAGAGCATCTACTACAAGATGCTAGGCCTAGGAGGCGGAAAGACAAGATGGAAACGGTCCCTGCCTTCAGGAAGGTTATAATCTGCTCAGGATAAACTAGAGGGAAGCAAATTGACATGAAAATTAGGGAAATACTACGGAGGGACTTCTATATTCAACCCCTGGGGACCTAGAGAGGGAAAATTGCCTAGATTTCACAAGCTGCTGAGAAGTTAAGAGAGTCCCTATCTCAAGAAAATGCAATTTCTTCCAAATACCAGTTTACACATACTTACACTGAAATATAGGAAAACTAACAAAAAAATTGCCCTAAATTTCCAAATTAAAAATGAATTTTACAGGCCTAAGGTCTATGATTGTCTACTTTGGGGAAATGCCATTATTATTCAGTTTAAATAAAGGTTAGAATTTCATAGGGTCAAAGATTTAAAGATGAAAGGAACTTTAGAGACTGTTTAATATAGGAGTTCTTAAACTAGGATGAATGGGGTCTGTGCACTGATTTTGAGAGGTCCAAGGATTTGGATGGGGGTAGTGGGGAAAGAAATGTCCTTACTTTCAGAAACTTCTAACAGAAAATTAGCATTTACTTCAATTATTTAAAAATGTCATTTGAAAAAGGATCCACTGGTTTCACCAGACTTCCACAGTGGTCCTTGACACCAAAAAGGTTAAGGATCTTGATTTAATTCAACCCCACATTATGGGCGAAGTAGCTGGGGCCTAGAGAGTAGAAATGGTTGGTCCAAGATCACAGTTTAAAAGTAACTGAACTGGAAGCTGTATCCCAGGGCCTCTAATTCCAAATTCAGAAGCTCATTGATGTATTTGCTTTGGTTAAAAAAAAATCAGAGAGCAGAGTATGCCTGTGAACATGATTTCAGAAACATTAATTCTCAAAATGAATGGGTCTATCTTCTAAAATTTTGACTTATTTTTAACAAATGAAACAAAATCAGGAGTAAGACTCCAAAGCAGTGTGTATAAGAATAATGAAGGCTTTAATTTTCCTGTTTTCTCCTTTTGAAATGCTGTGCTTATAAATTGTTACCTTGTGTGTACTGGTATCATATAAAATCAGAATTTTAAGATAGTTTTGAAGGAGTATTTTGTTAAATCGACAACTTTCCTAAACAAATGCTATAGTATTGAGGTATTCCTTTCAAATCTATTTTAAAATTCAGTCAGGCTCATTTTGCTACACTGAGAAATACTTTAGTAAGCAATGAAATATTTGTTTAGTCTACTGGCCTCATTAGTTCTATAGTTAAATCTGATCTGTTGAAACAGTTGGAAGAAAGATTAATTCTCCTTCAGGAGAGAATATTATCACTCCTTTCTGACCTTAAATGAGCTAAGAGCCTCTTTCTGTGATCCTCTGGGCAAGCAGCACAGGTGCCTAATACCCCTGTGACCCTGGTGAGTCACTCAACAGCTCCAAGCATTAGTTTCTTCATCTGTAAAATGGGGAGTTAGAATAAATTACCTCTAAGGTTCCTTCTCACAATAAAATCGTAGGTTACTAGCTTTTTCTTCCCTCTCCCCAGGCTGCCCCAATAGCATGGTTCATGTTTTAGCCAGTCTCCCAACTGCTTAGGAATCTCTTTAATGTGTACTGAAAATCAACGTGGCAGAAGAGGCAGATAAAAAAGGCAATTCTAAGGGCTAAGGAAATGCTGCCTTAGAACAATGAATGCCCTCCTTAGTTTTATCCCATGCAATTCCTAAAAAAAAAAATAAGCAATTCGACCAGTATGGAAAAATGAGAGTAAAACACTTTCCTCATTAAAGGAACCAAATTGCAGAATTATAGCAAACTATCTTTGCTCATATGGGGGGAGATTGGATTCAACAAGCATTTTTAAGAACCAATTAAGGAATTAGGGGACATTTTATAATTACCATAGACTGTATATGAGAAGCATCAATGTAACAGAAAGACACCACTGTTTAGTAAAGAAAGACACACAGTTTAGTAACTTTTTAAGAATAGTTCCTAATTGCTTTCCAGAAGGACTGAACCAATTCACAGTTTCCTCAACGGTACATCAATGTACCCATTTTCCAACTGGCCCTCCAACATTTGCTAATTTCTTTTTTTAACATCAATTTCTGTCAACCTGATAGGTGTGGGGTGGAACCTTGGAATTGCTTTAATCTGTATTTCCGTATTAAGTGATTTAGAGTATCTTTTTCCCCTTATGGCTCACTGGCCACAAAATTTTGGGGAAGTCATTTAACCATTATAAGAGTCAATTTCTTTATCTACAAAATGGGAAAGAGGCTAGCCTCGGTGGTCTATGAAGTATCTTTTACTCCAAAATATTATGATTCTATATAAATTGAGGATTCCAAAGCACTAGAAATGTTAAATTTCATATCCTTTCTGGTATAGTTAGGCATCCTCAAACTGAAGAAGTGGAGGGGGAGGGAAAGCATAATATTGGGCTTTTAAGTGCATGTGAGATCCTTGAGGGCACAGGGTCTCTTTCTTTCTTCCTTTCTCTCTCTTTCTTCCTACCTTTTTCTTTCTCCTGCCTTCCTATGTTTATGTTTCTTTTTCCCTCTTCCTTGCTTGTATTTTCCTTCCTTCACTTTCTCCTTCCTTCCCTCTTTCTTTTCTTCTGTCTTTGTATTTAAAGTGCCTAGCATGGTATCTTACACATATTAGACACTTAATAAATGGTCCCTGAATTGGAATAAAGTGAATTGAACATTCATCTGTGAACCTAAACATTTGTCACAACAATGTATCAGCCCTGGGAAGCTCTTGCATCTTTTTCTTCATTTTCTGCAAGAAAGGGGATGTGGTAAACCAATAGGCAATCTCATGCCCTGATTTCTGCTGTTCACTTCCTTTAATTCAGACTCTCACAAAATAATAGTTTGTTAATGACACAAATGCCAAAGCTGTGATAATGGGCATGGGAGCAGAGGGGAAAAAAACAGCATGGAAAACAACAGAAAACCATGCAAAGGGACACTAAAATAAATACTACATTCGTGCATTACTTAAATACATATAATTCACTGCTACTACTACTACTGGTTTCCAATGTGGAAAAAAAAGCAGTCTTTTAAGAAGGAAACAATAATCCACCTTAGCACTGAAACAACAAAAGGTCATACGCATACATCTTTCCTTAATTAAATTGTCAGATGTCTCTTTCTCATTTGCTTCCCTTGATGTTTTGTCAGACCCTCATTTGGCAGAGACAAGATTGGCCAAAACCATAATAACAAAAATAATCTAAAATTCTCGAGCTGAAGGTTGTGGAATGTGGGAGTTGCAGGAGAAAGGCTTTTAAGTAATTTTGCAATCAACCATACTAATTTTCTTAGTTGTTTTAAATCCCCAAACCAAGGAGCAGAGATTTAAAAATTTCTGTTTTCCTGGCTGCTAGAATAATCTGCTCTTCTCTCCCTTCTAGAGATCTCCAGAATTCTGGTTTTTTAAAATATTTTTTTAATTAACAAGCATTTATTTTCTTTCCCTCCTACCTTCTCTCCATTGGAAAAAAAATTAAAGAAAACAAAACTCTTCTAACAAATATGCATAGTCCAGCAAAACAAATCCTCATATTGGCCATGGCCAAAAAAATGTATTTCATTCTGCATAATTAATCCATTACCACTTCTCTGTTAGGAAGTAGGTAGTAGAATGCTTCATTTTATCAATCTGCTGGAATTGTGGTTGATCAGAAATCTTAAGGCTCTTAAAAATGTTCATTTCTACAACGTCCTTGTTATAGTATGAATTATGAGCCTGATTCTGCTCACTTTCCTCTGTATCAGTTCATACAAGTATTCCCACATTACAGACCCTGAAGGGAGTGGGAGTTAGGGATATGTGTGTATGTGTATGTGTGTGTATATATATATATATGTATATATATATATGCTTATATATATATATGCTTGTATATATACATATATAATTACTTCTGTGTGTTCAGCACTAAGGTTGAGCTCTGTATAGTCTTGTGAGCTTGTGATCATATAAGGGGAGCTGGTAGACATCCTCGTTGGGAAGGGTGGGGAGAGGGAGCATCAGACACTGACAGTTCCAGATCATCAGGGTCTGGACAATAAGCTACAGAAGTGAGGAGAGCACCTGATGTCTTCATGTCAATAGGAAGTTTCTGGCACAGGGGTTATAAATTTGTATCTGCTCTTAAACAAATGAGTTTAGTCACAAACAAAAAAGGACCTGTTCCATTTGCCTTCTTCCATGACTAATTTGTCCCCTCTACACATTTATGCCCTCCCTACTCTTGTCTCAGGGGCTCTCCTAACCTTTCTCAATTTTTTTATTCTTTCCTTAGTTTCTCATGTCCTGGATCAGAATTTTTTCTCACTCAATCAGGAATTTATTGAATATCTACTGCAAAGTACCAAAAGATACAGTAGGCATGACATTTGCTTTTAAAATTCAAAGAGGAACATCCAAAGCAAAAAGTGCTAAATTGTGTAGTCAGCTGTCGTAATTGTAGGAGTTCAGAGAACAGAGAAACAAATAAGGGCTTTAGCAATCAGAAGCCTTCCTGGAAGAGACGGGACTTGAGGTTGCTAAGTCCTGAAAAACAGGCAAGATATGAATAGACAAGAAGAGAGAGGAGAGGACATTTGAGACAACGAAGAAAAGTCTTTTATCCACAGTTCTCCACCCCACCCCGGATCCCTTGACCCTAGGCAGCTAAAGGAGGAGAGAGAAGTTATACTTGTCCATTTTCTAATGGAAGGATCACATACACACACACACACACACACACACACACACACACACAGAGTTTTCTATGTAGGCCACAATTGATGTCATCACTTGGGTGTTTTTACGCAATCAAATCAATTATCCAGAAAGCATATTATTCCACATGTAAACTATCCATGGTGACATAAGGCTTTCTCTTTGCTTCTACCCACCCCAGCTAGTTGGGCAGGTATGAAAAGGAAATAAGTATGTAACTTCAGTAAATTTGAAAGATTTAAAATAAATACACACAAACGATCAGCATTTCTATGTGAAACCAATAAAACCCAGTAGGAAGAAAAAGAAGAATTCCATTTAAAATAACTTCAGAGTGCATAAAATAATTGGGAATCTGCCTACCAAGTTACACACAAGAACTACACAAACACAACTATAAGCTACTATTTATAGACATAGACTAACCTAAATAATGGGAAAAAATATTAACTGCTCAAGGGTAGGATGAGTTAATATAATAAAAATGACAATACTATCTAAATTAACTTAATTATTAAATGTTATACCAATCAAGCTAACAATTATTTTACCAAACTAGAAAACAAAACAAAACAAGACAAAACAAATTCATACGAAGGCAGAAAAGGTCAAGAATCAGGGTAATAATGAAAAGAAGTGAGAACAAAGGAGGCCTAGCAGTGCCAGATCTCAAAGTAATAATTCTCAAAACAAGCAGAGATTGGATAAAAAATAGGGAGCTCCATCAGTGGAACTGATTAAGTACACACAATACAGATGCAAAGGCAGCTAGTACTTTCATGTTCAGTAAGCCCAGGTCCCAGATACTGGCATAAGGACTCACTATTTGACAAAAACTGTTAGGAAAACTGGGGCAGCAGTTTGACAGAGATTAGATTTAAGATCAACAACACCTCACACTTTATTCCAGGATAAGCTCCAAATTGATAAATAATCTAAATATAAAAGGTCACTTTGCAAAAAAGGAGAAAAACATGGAAAAAGTTATCTATGGATAGAAGAAACATTCACACCCAAATAAGGATTAGAGAGGATTGTGGAAAATAAAAAAAAAAATAACAATAATAATTTTGATAACATATGCTTATCAGAGTATATCTCATGTTTAATTTGAAAGTTGAATATAAATTATTTCTAAATTATTCTGATTTCTTATTGTTTCTGCCTCTCTATTACTGGATAAGTCGCTTAACTATATCCAGGGCTGAAGATGATTTTCCAAATCTAGTTTATAACGTCAGGTTTCTTGATGTATATATACTAACACTGGGAGAAAGCACTAATGCCATGGTTTTACTGTACATAATTAAGTTTTATATTATTTATAGTACATCTGACTCTGTATGTTAACTAGCCATGTTGCTGTTTAGTCGCTTTTGAGTCCTGTTTGACTCTTCATAACTCCATTTGGGATTTTCTTGGCAAAGATACTGGAGTGTTTTGCCATTTTCTTCTCCAGTTCATTTCACAGATGAGGAAACTGAGGCAAACAGAGTTAAGATCTGCCCAGGGTGACACAGCTAGTATGTGTCTGAGACTGGATTTGAATGCAGGTCTTCCTACTCTCGGTCCAGTGTTCCATCCACTGCAGCCATCTAGCTCACCCTAGCCATGTCCTAACAAGGTCCTACTGCATTTATAACCTAGGCTTAAGAGATATTAGGCAGGCACATCATTTTCTTTTCTCTAACACTCCCACATAAGAACCTTTTAAAATGCCAACTACCAAGTGAGATACATAAATATACAAACTCCCTCCATCTTCATATGCTCGATATATCCCTGTGAAATCACAGTTCTGTCTCACATACACAATTTCCTGACGCTAAATGTGTACGCTCAGTTTTCACCAGGTCACCTAGCCTTAGGACATTTCCCTTAAATTTCCCCACTTTTGTCGGGCTGATCATCCTGTCTGTCCTTAAGTTCCCCTAACTTAACTCCTTTCTCACTCAACTCTCCAGCATCTCTATGACCAGCATAACAACCTGCCCGTCGCAGGCCCAGCCTCCAAGTGTTGAAGTGGTGAGCTCATCCATAGATAGCTAGGCTGGGTTTGGCACTTACGTGTGTGTGTGTGTATATCTCACAGGCAAGGCAAACACAACTCCCCCGGTCTATTCCCTATCACAGACTGACATCCTTTGATACTCTCATTCTGCATTCACTACTGGGTGACTCAGAGGCATCATTTTAACCTTGCCCCTAATCTCTGCATTTTAAAGAAACCTCAACCATCACAGGAAGTCAGATTTTGAAAACACCCTTCTAATAAGAAAGTCACAGGTTACAGAGTGAGAAGCCTCACCCTCTCATGTGCAGACTCTAAACCAGAGAGAAGCCCAAACATCACACCCATGGCAAAGAAAATCACTCACTCTAAAGACAAACCAAATGTATTAGAACAGGGTTCTGGGAAGTTTGGATTCAGTCAAAGGGCTGCACTTGAGGACCTAGAGGACCACATGTGGCCTCGAGGCCACAGGTTCCCCACCCCTGTATTAGAGAATTAGAATCTTATACCTGTGGAAAACAGCTCCCTGAGACAGTAAACTAGCATAGACTTTATCACTTGCTACTACTGATCCTTATTCTTCAATAATAAATTCTGAATTTTATGTGATAAAATGCATATTAGCCAAAATAACAGACCTAATGTTCAAAAAGAAGACCGTCGATAGCAGCTTCTCAGTTGCTTTTTGCTTCACTTCTGCCTGATGTTTTCTATCACTTTACAGTCACAAAATATAGAATACGTATGGCCCCCCTCCTTTAAAACTGAAAATTCTTATCTCTAAATCCAAGTCTTTGACTGTGACAGGCTGCACTGACCTTATGTATTTAGCAGTAAGCCGTCAATGTCACTAAACACATGAGATTATGTTTAGCAAAAGATACAAAACATTCTGTACCTTTTGTGTTTTTTTTTCCTGTTTCAGAGGAGTGGGGGATGGGAGGGAACAGAAAATGATGCTGGAGATTTGAAGGATATAACATGTGTAGTAGAAAAAATAATGCCCCTAATGTCAGAAGATCTGGGTAAAAGGCCCAGCTTGAACACCTGCTAGATGGGAGACCTTAGGCAAGCGACAACTTATCTGTGTTTCAGTTTCTTTGTCTATAAAATGGAGGGGAGGGGGAAAGGTTAAACCACCAGGCATGTAAATTCCCTTCCAGTCTAAAAAAATCCATGATTATGTGACTCTAAATGTTTCTGTCTTTATAAAGGCATCACACAAGAACTTAGTCATGTATTTCTGCATCTATGGTGTGTAACATCCTATAGCATTATAAGAGAAGAAAACAAGTTTGGGTCTAGGGAGTGGCGTGAGCGGTGAGTCATACCTTGTTTCTATAGATTTGGTGACTATGGAAGTCAGCGCCAAACACGCTCATAAAACAAAGTTAATCCCCGACTCCCCTCCACCAGCACAACCACCAACTGTTTTCTGCTATAACTCAGATCTTGTTCTTCTCGTTTGTAACTTTATTAAAAGCCTCCACGGGGGGAAAAAACCACTCCTTAATAATGGCTTTTTCTAGGCTTAGGAAGGAGAGAACTGGTACTAAGGACCCCAGAGATTTTCACAGGAGTTTACAATCAGGAAATCTGGGGAGGGAGACATTTCCCTGAGTTTTTAAATAGCTCCATTGTTCAGTTTTAGAGACATTGTGTAATTGGGAGAACAGCAAAACCTGTCCTCCCAAGGCTGAACAGAAAATAAAGAGCCACATTATTGATCTGCCACCTATTATTGGTGGGACCCTAGGTAAGTAATTTCACCTCTCCTCAGTTTCTTCATTGATAAAATAAGAGGTTTGATAAGATGACGCTCAAGGTCTCTTCCCAGGGGAAAGCTTATGTTATGATCATCTTTGTTAGAGATGGGGAATGTGACAGTGCTTAGATCAGGCCAATTCTACTCTCTTCAGGGAGGCAAGAACATCCTCTGAAGCAAAAACTGCAAGAAGGAAACACCTTCAGCAGTGAGCAGTTTTTATCATTCAGAAAAATGGAGTTTGAGCGATGTGTAAATAATCCCGGAAAGCTGTGAGCCTGTTTGTCTTATTTATATCAGTATTCCTAACACAGGAATCTGCACACAATGAGCACCTGACAAATGTGTGATGAAAGAATGGATTCTAAGAAATTGGGGGCAGGGAGCGGGGTGCATGGGGAGAGGGAGAATGTCCCAGAAGAGGTTCTGAAGTTATTTGAGGGCTAGGATTTATTACTGCTATGGAAGTTGTTTGTTTGTGACATTTGTTACCTGCTTCTTCCATTCTTTCACCCACCAACAGGCAATCATAACTCATATTTATGGTGGAGTTTTAAAACACGCTGGAAGATATTTCACCTTATTTGCGGCATTTCCTCTTTGTCTTCACTGCCCTAATGGTCATCTCTTATCTGAACTACTGTAAACTCACCTCACAGAATCAGTGAGCCGAAATGAATTTCACCAGACTATCTACTACACCATGAAATCCCCGGAATGAATCACACTTAAACTACCTAAATAAAATGAGTGCTTATCCTGGATTTTTACAAGTACCCATGGATAGAAAATAGGCCATTTCTCAGGTTTCAAACACGGCAGTTGATCTATCATCTCACTGATTCGGAACTTTGCCTCCAATGATGAAAATCACAACCCAGTCTGTGTCACTCGAACCCATGCTCTCTCATAAGTTAATTCCAACACGGCAGAGGCTTTCTTCACTTTCTCTTGGGGTTGTGAGAATACTAGTGGAGATCCCTAAAGGCACACTGCCTGTCACATAGTAGGTCCTTAATAAATGCTCAGTGACTGTCTATTTTACTCCTTTGTAGTTGTTCAGTCATGTCCACTCTTCGTGACTCCATTTGGAGTTTCCTTGGCAAAGATATGAAGTGGTTTTCCATTTCCTTCACCAACTCATTTTACAGATGAGGAAACTGAGGCAGACAGGGTTAAGTGACTTGCCCAGGATCATACAAACAGTAAGTATCTGAGGCTAAATGTGAATTCAAGAAGTTGAGTCTTCATAACTCCCAGGCCTGGAAATCTATCCGCTGCTCTACCTAACTGCCCTTCTTTTATCTGAATTCAAAAGGTAGGGGTCAATACTAGTGACTCAGGAAGGGCAACAAAATGGCGCCAGTTTAAGCAGCTTGGGACATTTCGACACACCCTAGAAATAGTGAAAAAAAGATCATGAGGCCAGAGGATAGGAAGAGATAGACCAAGCCTCCATGCTGACCTAGGAGTTGTAATAACCAGAGTGGGGGGAGGATGCTGGCAAATGAGGGCATCTGGTTTCTATTTTTGAGGTTCCAGTGTAGAAGTTCTGGAATCTCCCTTCTAGTGTTGAATCAATCGATCATTGAAGTAATTAGCTCAGTATTACCAACTAAAATCTTACAATGTGCTCATTTCCATATGTGTGTTCTTCTGTGGTAAAGGCCAAATGGCAGCATCCTCCTCTATAAATCATTCATAAAATTCAAGAAAATCATAGCACCATCTCAATTATCACGAATAGTTAGGGAAGTCCTTTCCGACCTGGTTCCCGGCAGGATGGCTCCCGCGAAGAAAGGTGGAGAGAAAAAGAAGGGACGTTCTGCCATCAACGAGGTGGTGACCAGGGAGTATACCATCAACATTCACAAGAGGATTCATGAAGTAGGCTTCAAAAAGCGAGCTCCCCGGGCTCTGAAGGAAATTCGCAAATTTGCCATGATAGAAATGGGAACTCCAGAAGTACGCATTGACACCAGACTCAACAAAGCTGTTTGGGCCAAAGGAATAAGGAATGTCCCATACCGTATCCGAGTGCGTTTGTCCAGGAAACGCAATGAGGATGAAGATTCACCTAACAAGCTGTATACCTTGGTTACTTATGTACCTGTCACCACTTTCAAAAGCTTACAGACAGTCAATGTGGATGAAAACTAAATTGAACTTCGTTTAAATAAAGTTATAAAATGTCAACTAGTAAAAAAAAAAAAAAGAATAGTTAGGGAAGGATCAGGCACCTAGGATATACTTAAGTCTAAACTCGGTTTTCGTTAGCAAAGAGGATGACATAAGGAATAAATTAATAAATTTTACTTCTGTTTATCTTTTCATTCTAATTGAAAACAAAATAACCTGCTAATTTGACAAAAGTATTCAACTATGATCATTATTATTATAACTTTGACAGTATTTTCTGAATATGGGTGCCAGCATGAAAATGCATGGGAAATTCAAATATATTTGTCAGATATATACACATTTTCATTTGTTGAGACCTCTAAGTTCATAGTCACTAATTAAACCAAATAATTGCCTTGGAAATAGATGTACAAGTAGATGCAAAATTCAAGAATTTTATACATGTTCTTCTAATTGATGGACATTAGCTATCTGGTAATTAAGCTAGGGCACAATGCTAGCATAATATGTACTGTTTGTTTTGTCTTTGCTTTTTCTAAGTTACTCAAGGACAGAACATCACGGAAACTGCCACATCAACAAATACAACACCAAACCTCAACATTAGTTCATAAATATTTGTCGATGATGAGATAGCTACCTAGGAGAATGAATGAATTCTATTGCAGTTTTTGAAGGATGTGCAAGGAATCAAAGCTAGAGATGAGATTTCACATCATCTTTGATATATTGAAGAATTTTTGTCATCAAACTTTAAAAAAGGAGTTAGAAGTCCTGATTAATCTTGTTTTGCTTTTTACAATGGTAATAACATTTTCCAGGATTTTATAAGAATCACAAAGAAAAGACAGTTGTTTAGAAGAATTTTATTATAAACATTTGTGAAGCTCCCCAAACATCTTGATTTTATTATCTTCATTATTAGCCATCCATGGGCCAAGAATATGTGGTTGAAGAATCTGAATCTTTGATATTATCCTTAAAGTTATACGGAAATTTAACAAAGATAAAACTGATCACACAGAAGAGCTCCCATATGGGAGAAACGTTCACAGCAGTCGATGAATCGGACCCTATTCGGAAAGCTAGTTTCTCCCGTTTTGGTACCTTTAGTTCAGTTCATCAAGTCCCAGATAGTCCTGATATTGACAGAACACTTTGTTCATGTCTGTGAACTTTCTGTTATGCACACGTCCCATTTAGCAGCCACTCTCTGTTGCTACCAGCATGCTTCCATCTGGCAAACCTCAACGGGAGTAGCATGGTCCATTAGAAAGAACACTTGCATACAGTTTAGAATTGGAGGACCCAGTCTAAAATCCTACCTCTGATCCTAAGTAGTGCCAGACAAATCACTTAGCTTCAGGGGGCCCTTTTTCCTCTATAAAAAGAGGCACTGGATAAAATGGTCTCTGAGGTCCCCTCTCTGGAGCTATGGGGGTGGTGGAGGTGAGGAAGAGGAAAGGGGAAGGCAATAAGCATTTATACAGTGTCAACTATGTGCAAGGCTCGATGATAAGTGCTTCTACAAATATTATTTCATTTGATAATGATAATATGGATCTATGATCATATGTATTAGGGCAGTGCTAGGAAATCTGCCTTCTTTCATAAGATCTCTGGGGCTGGGCACTGATGGAGGTTCCTCCCTTTATGAATTCATATGCAAAGTCACCCTCCATTCCCTGAAGGGATAGGGGACTGCTGATGTGGAACATGGCCTATACTATTTGACTCAGGTGAAGCTTGACATGTGTTGCTTTGTTTTGCTGAACTCCACCCCTCATTATTCATTTCTAGGGATGGCTTACTAGGAATAGGGCTGGAAATTAAGGTGATGTAAAAACAAGTTATATCAGTAAAAGTCTCTTTAGACTAAAAAGAATGGATGTGCTAAGAAGTGTATAGAACAACTGGTAAAAGGGGAAATCATTATTAAATAAAAAAGAGAGATAATGTAAACCAAAAAGCTCTGCCCACACTACCCAATTTTACCTGTACCATCTAACATGGAAGTATTCCATTTAACCTGATATAATCTAGCTCTTAAATAGATAATACAAGTAATGACTAGGGGAAATTCTATTTTAATGTGGTAATAAATCTGTACCTTCTAAGGTATTTTCTAACAGAGCTATAAAAATGCACCATTTTGCATTAAGACTTAATACATGATTCAAGCTAAACACAGAACAGAATTTTATCCTATTCCACATTCCCCACAAAAGATCGTTATTAACAATCCTTCCTCTCCAGATAATCATGAAGTTATTTTCTTACATATCAATTACATATATTTTTGTTTTTAACCAGACCTGTGACTACGCCTGAAGTCAGGAAGATCTGAGCTCAGTTTTGGTCTCAGACACTTCCTAGTCGTGTGACTGAGCAAGACACTTAATGTTTACCTCAGTTTCCTCACCTGTAAAAGGAGTGTAACAGCAACACCTACCTCCCAGGGTTGTTGTGAGGACCAAATGAGACAGTATTTGTAAACTTCTTAGCACAATGTAAGCACATAGTAGGTGCTTGATAAATGTTAGTTAAAATACAGGAGGGTAGGCTCCTGATGATGAATTCTCTCTCCCAATGTATATCCTTACCTTTGCTACAACTCAGAGCCAGACCAAGGGCACTGAGAAGTTAATTGACTTGTCCCAGTTCACAGAGCCAGTATTCATAAAACAAAGGACTTGAACCCAGGTCTTTCTTAGTATTTATCTATCAGAATCACTGATGATGGGAGAAAGCACTAGTATCATGCTCTTCTTTTATCAAATAGTCATGTCCCACTTTCTTTAGTCTGTCTGAATCTATACAATAATTGGGCAATACAACAGTTGTATTTACAAAGACCAATTATTTAAGGCCAACCAGATAACATGAAGGCTTTAAGTTCTGTGTTAAAGATTGTTTTTCTCTAAAATTTTCTCACATAGTAATCTTTTAAAATTCCAACTTTGCAGGGAGATACATTATGATAAAATGGAAATTAAAACATACAAAGACATATCTTTATATTCTCTATATCATATTATGGGAGATCAGTCACAAGTCTGGACAAAAATAATCATAATGATTGTATGTGTGTGTATGTATGGTGTATGTATGTGTAAAGGACTCTCCTTGTAGAGATTCCCTCCGCACATACAGATCCACCACTTATCTGTAACTCAGAACTGTACTGAGTGGCCTAGAACATCGGGGTCAAAGAGGAAGGACTTGAACTCAGGTTTTCCTACCTCCAAATTCTGCCTTCTATCCACTACATCACACTACCTGATTATCTAGTGAGGTTAAAATGAGCTAGTAATAAATCAGACCTTGAAACTAAAAGGGGAAAAAAGGAACTAGTTCTGGTTTACGCTCATTAACAACCCTGAAGCTTACAATTAGAGGGCTAATGATGAGCCATTGCTATAATCTTCAGCCATTCATAAATGTACATCATGCCTCCCATGTTTTAATGAGCACTTTTCTGCCTTCAGGAACTATGCCAACAGATTAAGCAGAAAACACACACACACACCCAGCCCTCTACAGTTTGGCCAGACTTAGTCAATGAAAAGGGATACTACCCATGAATAATTAATATTTCTCCAATTATTTAAATTTGATTTTACTTGTATAAATTTTTTAAAATTTTGCTTATATAGTTCCTGGGTTTGTTTTGGCAGGTGTACTACCAGGTATTTTATGCTGTCTGGAGTTATTTTAAATGGGGTCTTTTGCAAACCTTTTTGACTATAAACATATCTACTTTCTCTACTAAATGGACTTACAACGTTGCCTCTTGCCATGTGACTAACTCTGGGCTCTGGAGGTTGTGTCCCAGGGACAACTCAAGCCCTGATTTGTAAAAGCTGGATGGGCTTCAGAAATGGACTCACTGAAGGACCCAAAGACCAACCTAAGAATGCCTTAGAAAGGCTCATCACCAGTGTATTTGACAAACCCATGATTTAATTTGGGGGACACAACTCATAAAACCATCTCCTAAGGTTCTGAGGAGTTGAAATCTCTATTCAGGATGAAATAAAACTTCTCTCCTTGGCATTTACAGCTTTTCACAATCTAACTACAGCCAGACTCCAGGCTTATTTCATATTACTCCTCACACATTCTGAATTTCAGCTAAGGCAGACTTGTTATACTCCAAACTCAACATTCATTCCATCACCTTTCTCCATGACTTGCTGTTAAACAAGCTTTCCTTCATGTCTAGAATGGCTTTGCTCTCTATTTCTTAGAATTATTGCTGACTTTCAAGGATCAGTTCAGGTACCAATTTGGATTCCTATGAGAATCTCTCCTAATTCCTTCAGTTGATTATTCTCTCTCAGTTTAATATTATCTTAAGTTTACCTGTTTATATGATGTATCTCTCCAGTAGAATAAAAATCCTGTAGATAGTGACTATGTCATTTTGTCTTTTGTCTCCAAGAAAAGACTTACAAACAGTAGGTGCTTAATAAATGCTTGATGAATCAATGAAATGAAGGATCTCTTAAAGCATCGAAATAAGGAGTTACTTGGGTATAGTCATTCTGAACTAAAGTTATTTTCAAATCTAAAGGCTATTAATTATATGAATGAAAAAGTTTGAATTCAACTCAAAAAGTTTAATGACTATTTAAATTTAATGCATATTAACACAACAGTGTCCCTACTATGGCAAGACATTACAGCTTCAGCTGATGGGAAGCAAAAGACCAAAACTGCTCTCAAAAACCAATGATGAGACATTTTTTATAATCCTGAGTCATCCATCAAACCTCCAATGTTTTAATAAGTACCTTTATGACTTCAGGAATTTTGCAGCTCTTATACAATTGACAAGTTGAATAGTCCAAACAGAAAAACAGCAGGCTGCTGCCGTCATTTGATGAAATTACCAATAAAACCCAGCCTTCCACAGGGAGCCTTGAGAGATGGGGAACTGAACTTTGCTCACTACAATGATGTCAGACAAAACACCTGTCTTTTAAGTGACCTACCTAACATGCGTTTTTTACAGAACCTATTCTTTTGAGTCCTACTAGAGTACTCATTGATGATTTCTGTCCTTCATAATTCTCATGTATATAATTATAATGCTTCTAGAGTGTTATATTTGGACAGCAGCAGGTGTTAAGGGGTCCCAAGTGCCCCCTATGGAAATTCCTTCCAAAGATGCAAATCAGCAGTTCCTGTGTAACTCATAAAGAGTTGTCTGGGAGTAATGACAATTTCACTTTTTCCTAGAATCACAAATTAGTGTGTGTCATATATAACACTTGAACCCAGGTCTTCCTAGTTCTAAGATTCTATCTAATATTGAAAATTTTGAATTTTAACAGGATGCTTCTTTCCTCTTATTTATTTTTAAGTATGTTCATTCCCCTTGGAAGATTTCATCAGTGAATTTATGTTGGATTTGGGTTTATTACCCAGCCCTGGAATATATTTAACATTTGTCTGAGAGATAATCTAGGAATTTCAAGCTATAATGCTAGCTATTAAACAATTAAGACTGCCACATAGCATACAAGTACAAAGTTCACATTATCTGGGCCAGTGGAACAGAGGGAATCTGGATCAGCAATGTTTGAAATCCTCTAAGTCCATGCTGTAGGACATTTATTGTGACTATGAGGTCCTTGTAGACAGGGACACTGCCATTTTTCTTCCTTAGATATCCCAAGTGCCTGGAATAGTACTTTGTATATATTAAAATGCTTAATAAATATGAGATGGAAGAAATACATGGAAATTGCAGGGGGGGTGGATTTTAATCCTATAGAATACAAATTCCCAAACAGCAGGACTTTCTCTATCTGGTAAGTACATAGGAAGTACTTAAAAAAATTCTTGTTGACTGATTAGCCACTGAAAATCTAGGGGTCAGAAAATCCTTGGGTCAGAACTGGCCCTGCCTCTAGGCAGGATGTGGTATTCTTAAAGTGCCTCACCCAACAACATGATTACAAGCACAGTCTTGGGAAGATAATGTTCTCCCTACTTGTCCTCTTGACCCTTCTCCAAAGGATGCAGAAAAGCCACATGGGTGGAGAAGAAAGTAGAGGATAAATACAGTGTTGAATGGGTACTCATACCAGCAATTCAAGGGTTAGGATGAATAGATCTCATTTCTACCACCTTGTAGAAAGCCTGCCTAGGAAGAAAGTCCAAATAAACTTAAGGGAACAAGTCAAAATTCTCAAGACACTGCTTGATGTGACATTAGACTCGCTTTTCTGGTGAGCTGTTCTAAATGTTACAGAAAACAAGATAAGATAATTTATATTTCAGTCACTAACCAATTGGCTTATGATTCAATTTTTTGTCTAATATGCAATCGATCATATATAGTAAACTGTGGACTCCATTCAGTTACAGAAGAGATAACAAAAATTGCACCTAATAAATGTAACAAAAGTTTCCAGGCAGTTAGTTATTCAAGGACATTGTCTATCTAGGTCAGAACCTGGGAAGTATACGGAATATAAACAAAAGATGCTGCATTTTTGGAAAATAATTTTTTGAAATAAAACTTATTTTACATATCAAAGGCAGTTATTTTGAAAATAAAAAGATGGAGGTTAAGTTTTTAAAGGCAAAATGAATGTGGATAAGATTGTTCCCACAAGAATGCCTAAGTCAAATAGCTTCACCACCATTTCTGCTAAATCTTGCTCTTTGGAGATGATAAAAACAAAACAACAAAAATTTTCATGCTACAGGATTGTTACAGTACCTTCTAGGGTCAGTTCCTTTGGGATTAACTCTACCTCCCATTTCTGCTTCCTGGATGAAGACTTACACCAGGAGTCAGTGAACTAGCATTTATTAAGTAGTGCCTGTGATGTGCCACACAATGTGCTAAGCACTGGAGAAAGGAAGGAAGGAAGGAAGGAAGGAAGAAGGAAGGAGGAAGGAAGGAAGGAAGGAATGAAGGAAGAAGGAAGGGAGGGAGGAAGGGAGGGAGGAAAAAGAGAGAGAAGGAAGCAGGGGGGAGAAACTCAAAACAAAAAACAAATCTAGTCCCTACTCTCAAGAACTAAAAGAAAACTTTTGAGAGTCCCTTGGACAGCAAGGAGGTCAAATCAGTCAATAGTTAAATTAACTCAGGCTATTCACTGGAAGGTCAAATACTGAGGCTGAAGCTTAAATATTTTGGCCACATAATAAGAAGACTGGACTCACTGGAAAAGATCCTGATGTTGAGAAAGACTGAAGGCAAAAGGAAAAGGAGACAGAAGAGAATGAGATGGATAGAAGGTGTCAAGGAAACAGTGGAAATGAACTTAGACTTTGAAAGACAGTGGAGGACAGAAAAGCCAGGTGTCATGAAGAACTGGACATGACTGAATGACTGAACAACAGCAAAACTCTGAAGCTGCAGCTTACGCGTCACGGATAAAATCCCTTTCGGTGTTTCCAGAACTAATATGAGTTCCAGCATTCCAACAGAACATGAGAAAACCGTGATAACATGGCAGTACCTAGTATATCTGTTCAATGGCTTTCCAGGAAAGATATAACTGTCCTCAGTCAGAAAAGAATACAAAAAAATAATTTCAGGTCCAAGCAAAATAATGGTCTCAGTAGGTAATAAGCAGGAAAAGAAAATTCTGCTGAGTGACATTTTAATGGCAAACAGTTGCTATTTTGCCAGTAATAAGTCCAATCACAAATGGACTTTCAAAAGTTTAAAAGGTGAAGTGCTCCAAATAGAGTTTGGGACACCTGTGTTGGGATAGGTTTCCAGGAAAAAAAGGCTAGCTTAGTCATAGCGGTTGTTCATTTGTTTCATTCGTGTCTGACTCTTTATGACCCCATTTGGGGTTTTCTGGGCAAAGATACTGAAGTAGTTTGCCATTTCCTTCTCTAGCTCATTTTACAGATGAGGAAACTGAGGCAAACAGGGTTAAGTGACTTGCCCAGGGTCATTGGTTGTTGTCCATACTCGAAGAGGACAAAAATGACGTCACTGTGCTAGAGTCAAGTTTCAACATGTCTGACTGTGGCTGATTGGACCAATATGAGCTCAGAATGCTCTACCACAGGTCAGGCACAAATAGTCCATGTGAACATTTGGCATGGATTCTCTAAATTTGCGCATCCTGCATTTCCTTTGAGCTGTCTCAATTGTTTTGCTCGTAGAGCACAGCCCCTTCTCTGAGGAGGGCACGCCAGGCTGAGCGGTCCTGTGCCAGTGTCTCCCATGTCACACAATCGATTCCAAAGTTCTTAAGAGAGGCCTTGTATCCTCTCCTGTATCACTTCTTATGACCATCACACTTGCCCTGTGTGAGTTCTCCACAAAATAGTCTTTTTTGGTAAGTGGACGTTTTGCATTTGAACAACGTGGCCAGCCCATCAGAATTGCGCTCTCTGAAGCACAATTTGAATGCTTGGCAGTGTAGTTTGAGTAAGGACCTCAAGGTCTGGAACCTTGTCCTGCCAGGTGATCTTCGGAATCTTCCTAAGACAATTCAAATGGAAGCGATTCAGTTTCCTGGCATAGCGCTGGTAGACAGTCCAGGTTTCGCAGGCACACAACAATGACAGCACCACAGCTCTATAGACCTTCAGTTTGGTAATAAATCTAATACCTCTTCTCTCCCACACGTTTCCTTGGAGCCTCCCAAACACTGAGCTAACTGGCAATGTGTGTGTCAACCTCATTATCAACATGTACATCCCTGGAAAGTATACTGCCAAGGGAAATGAACTTATCCATAGCATTCAAAACTTCTCCATTTGCTGTAACTGACGGTTCCACGTGTGGATGGTGTGGTGGTGGCTGATGGAACACCTGCTTTCTTGGTGTCAATTGTTAGGCCAAAATTAGTACAAGCAGCAGAGAATTGATCCATTTAGTGCCCAGGGTCACATAGTTAGTATGTGAGGCTGGATCTGAACTCAGGAAGATGAGTCTTTCTGAACCCAGGCCTGGCATTCTATCCACTGGGCCACCTAGCAGGTCAGAGGAGAAGAGATCAAATCTTACCTGATACCACCTTTGATGAACTTGGGCTAGACAGATGGCTGGCCTCCAAGGCTCCTTCTAGCTCTACAATCCTATGGAATCAGGTCTTCAGACACCAATCCAGGGCCTCACAACATTGTTCTTTGCTATTCACTATGTTCCTATGTATTTGTTCTCTCTCACCATTGGGAGCCTGTGTGTTTACATGGTAAACAACAGATTCATTTAAAAGTATGGCTAAGCTAAGGTTAAATGATACATCATGAATTATAAATTATAATTTAATTCATCATATTCTAGGAATGCACCACACTGAAATTGATCTTATAGGTAAGTAAACATCTAAAGGTGTGTCATTAATCCAGCAGTCACCCAGAGACTTTCACATTTTAAAAGTCCTAACAGACTGTATGATAAACTTGGAAGGAAGTGGTATTTCATCAGTGTAGGTATATTCTCCTTTCCTAGCACAGATGGCAACCATTCCAAGCCATCTCATTCTGTATGATTATAGTCCATATTTTTCTATAAATCTTTCAGAGAGGTAATTCCCAATGCCCATCTTCCTCTGGTTCTTTTGCTATCTTGGGAATACACAGAGTGTATTTTTTAAAATATATTTTATTTTTTCAGTTAACAAAAATCTACTTTCTCACCTCCTTCCCACCCCTGCCCTCAATGAAAAACAAAAGCATTATAACAAAGCTATATAGTTGAACAAAACAAATTCCTACCTTGGCCATGTCCAAATATATCTATGCCTCAATTTGCACATACTCTGAGTCTATCACTTGTCTTTTAGGAGGCATGTGGCACACTTCATCATGAATCCTCTGCAACTGGTTGGACACTTCAGTGACCAGAGTTCTTAAGTGTTTTAAAGTTATTATAGACACAGTGCATTGTAGTGGGCAGAGCACTGGACTTAGAATCAGGGGTACCTGGGTTCAAATTCAAATCACAGACTCCTACTAGCGATGTGATCTAATCAAACCACTTAACTACCCTGCATCTCAGTTTCCTCATCTGTGAAATGAGAGGTTGGATTCCATATCCTCTGAGGTTCCTTCTGTTTCTCTGATCCTCTGAATACCAAGCCAATATCATATTCTTTGTTGTCTCTCTCCTACTCGCACTCTTCCCTGCTATAAATGCTTAGTGATATCTTAAAAAAAAAAAAAACCACAACAACACATCCTTGATATCATGCTATATGACTGGTAACATACTATTCAACCTACTTGTGTCCAGCAGGCAAATAAACGATTTTTCTTTGTATAAATTATATATATATATATATATATATATATATATATATATATATATATACATACATATATATATATTACATACAAGGCAAAGATGAACAATGTAGGAAAATGATAAAAAGATTGAAAGAAGAGTTTGTAGCAGACACAATTTTACTTCAATAGACCTCTGATTTCTCTTAAGCTGGTATATAGTCTCCTTTTTTTTGTCTAGAACTTATATTAATCTTCCTAGCACTGACATAGTTAAGGTCTGATTAAATGTCCATTTGCATTGATTAAAGGACTTGGGAAAGGTTAGCCTGGAGAAGAGATGACTTGGAGCCCATGATAGCTGTCTTCAAATATTTGAAGGGCTATTACTGGAAGGAAGAATTAAGACTCACTTTGTTTGGCTCTAGAGGGTACACTCAGAATGGGTAAAAGTTACAAAGATGCCGATTCAGCTTTGATGGGAAAAAACTTCCTAGCCATAGAGCTGTCCAAAATTGGAATGGGATGCCTTCAGAGATGGTGGGCTTCTCTCTCCACTGAGGACTTCGAGCAGAAGCTGGATAAACTATTCCAAAAACAATTACGTCAAACGAATTATTTATGTACAAGAAAATGGGCAAGTGTATTATAGTAGCTCGAGACAGATCTGCTGTTCCTTTTACAACTACAACACCTAAGCTGTCCCAAATTTACAGAAGTAGGCCACGATGACTAAGTGATATTTCCACTGACTCATTTTTCACATGTGCCAGGCAAGGAAAGGATGCCAGTGGCATGGTGTGTCACAAAGAGGAGTTTTGTGAGCTAATGTTTTGAGGGATAGAAACTAGCATTAAAATTGACTCAGCTGGGAAAGAACTCCAAAGGCATCCATTTATGAAGTTAAGGAGAGAAGATATGTGTGTGTGGAAACAATTCATTCTTTGATACTTAAACTAAAGATAAGGTTGTTATCATTTGTGAATAAAGTTCTTGTACAATTCATTTTTTTGTATTTTAAAATTTAATGATCTGCTTTACAGAAAAAATTTGCAAATGGTATTTAAAGGCAGATTAATGAAAATTTGGAGAAGCTAGGGCAAACAACTGGATGCATCTTCAAAATTACCATCATTCATAAAGATATACATTCTTATTAAAGAGACTTCCCAATTCTTTCCATAGTAGGCTGCATCTCGCTAAATAAACAGGGAATTTCACATGATAGAGATTTGATAGTGACTAGGAAGCACATGAATTTTGGAGAAATATGTAGTTCAGTTATCAGTGTATAAAATAATCTAAGTGACTTTAGAGATTGAGAATACAATCCTTAATGGAAACCCTAAAGATATGACACAAAAAATATTCCTGAAAGGAAGATCAAAACAAATTATCAACCAATACTTGTTCTAGGTCTAGCAGTGATTCCTGTGCAGACATCAGAGATGAGAAGAAAAGCTATAGAGAAAGGAGGAACTAACTGAAAGACTCAGACTAAGGTTCCTAAGGAGACCCTTCACCTACCACATCCCTTCTTATCCAGTCACAGTTCAGCTTCCTTCTTGCTGGGATGACCCATAACACGGATCATGGGCAATGTATCTTCTTTATTGCAAGCTTTATGTTGGATTTAAAATTCAGTATTTTTTTCTTGGAGAAAAGTCAATTTTGAATCAAGGGAGTCCTGCCCTGTTAATAGCAGAAAGTGATCTTTCTAATTCAGCCATCTTCATAGGTCCTCAGATCTATTATTCTGAAAAGAACCAGATTGTGGAAGGGGTCAGTTATTCCATCCACCTTTCCACAGAGCTTAGAAGGATATCAGCCGATAATGATGATATGCCAAGCATGCCAAAGTAGTCAGACATTCTGTTCTTCCAATTCCATAAAAATTAATTGCATTGATGATTCTAGCCTTAAGATACAATAAAAAAGTGACCTTGTCAAATAAACTATTTTAACGTGTCCCCATAGATGAGTTGAACAAGGTGCCCCAGCAAAAAGTCTACTTACTGCTAATCTACAAAGAGATTTTTCTGTCCTGAAAATAGCCTACGCAGGGCTGTCCAAAGTGCTGCGCACAGTGCAATTTACGCGGCCTACCTACAAGCATAGAAATTTACATAAATGCTTTAGTAAAGGAAGCTGAGCTACCGCAGAGCTCTCACTAAAATGGCATATCAAAATATATTGTCTATTGTTTCAATAAAAACCTGGGCCCTACAGGCTTTCTGTGGTGGCATTAAGTCTATAACAGAGTCCACTAGGTGTTGAGAGCCCTGATTTTGTAGTCCTTCCAGGAAATGATCTCTGTCCCCAAGGAAATTCTGACAGGACAGAGATCACACACAAATCAAGATGCCACAAAATGTGTTTCTCAACAGAGATTAAAGTTATTCTACCAAGTAGTTCAGTTGCTAATAATTTCTCCTTCCTTCCTTTTGTCATTCCCTCCTTTCTTCCTCTTTTCACTCCTTCCTCTCCCCATTCCTTCATGTTTTCCTTTCTTCCTTCATTCCTTCATCCTTCCTTCCATCTTTCCTTCACGTGGGGTGAAGGCCTATGCAAAGCTAATCACACTCACTAGGCTGATCTGCCTTGTGAACAATGATACTCATTTGCCAGATGTCTGGCCTTGGTCTGAGGTAAAATTTTCAGCAAAGAAAACAGCTTTTTTCACCGTGCAAGCTAACTGCTATGGGGCCAAAGCCTTGACCTTGGCCTGATTAGCACCAGGGTCTAACTAGCTCAGAATAACAAACAAAAGAAACATATAAACAAACATACAGCGATGCTGCTAGCCACTGCAAGATGGATTCATTAACTTTCTCACAAGAAATGAATCTATCTTCTGCCAAAATGGGATCTTTGGAAAGAGTGAAAGAAACAAGTGACCTAGGAAAGAGAGAGGTGCAAAATGGTTGAAATGCTGTAAGGTAATTATTATGTATTTAGCTGAAAATTAAAACTCACAAAATGCACTAGAGCCAGGGCTGGTGATCAGAAATCTCTTTAATTTATGAATAAGCCCTGGTTGAAGGGTTTCCACCCCCCCAAAAAAAAAACCAACCATAACTATTTACCTCATTCTTCATCTGGAATGACCACTCAGCTATGATTAGGTTATTCGGTTTCTGTGACTAAGTAATCCTACATCCCTGTGTGAAAAGTGACAACCAGATGATCTATTTCTTCCCCCAGTGATGTGGATACTTCTCCTGTGGGAACTAAGCATGCGTCTCTCTCATTGACATGAGACATCCAGTAACTATCATATGGTCATGACTCTCACTCATGACTCACTTAGACTACAATCAGGTTGATGTCTTAAATGTAAAAGGGCTTAAATTCCTGGCATCATTCAAGTTACTCTTATAGACAAGGTTTAATCAGAATGGAGAGAAGGAACATTTATTTGTCACATCAGACAGTCACTTTCATATCATACTGTCCTATGTAATCAGTTAACATTGCAAAAAATGTCTGTTAAGGTTTCATTTTTCAACGATGAACAATTGGTCATTGTTTTATTGGTTGGTTTTAGTGAAGGAGTTTTTTTGAAATTTAGGGGAAAAGGAACCTTTGGGTTGGAGACCCCAGGGTGACAGGGGAATAAGAATAAAAGAGTGAAAGTTTAAAAGGCAATATCCTTCATCGGTCTTATAAAATCAACACAATGATCTACAGCATTTTTATATTCTTCTAAAATCTCTGCATAGTGATTTATGACATGCAGAATTTTAGGCACTAATGTATTTCCCAGCTTTTACATTACTGTTAGGTACATCCTATTTAGCATTCCTGTCTAACGAAGTATTGAGATTCCTGATAAATAGAAATTCTAACTTAGGCTTTCTAAACCAAAAACCAATAAAGGTGAAATATCAGGATAACCTGAGATCTGACTTCAAGAAATGCCAAATTTTTTTTCATTTTGCTGAAATCTTCTCATAACAGTATTACAAAAAATAGTTAAAACACCTATCAGCAATACATAAGAAACAGGTATCTTTATTTCAATTAAAATTCAATTAATACTTTCCAATATCCAGAAGTAGTCAAGTTCAACAATGTGGTAATAATACTAAATTATTTTCCTTCAAATTTAGTATCTAAATACTAAATTATTTTCCTACTTAGAGTGAAGTATTCTCCTAAATTATTGATACTAAAGCATTTTCCTACTTAGAGTGAGGTATAGGTTCCTTACCTAGGTTCTTTAGGTATAGTTTCCTATACCTAAACTATTCCATTTACAAGAAAAAATGTTTTCCCCACCAATTCTAACCTGACACCTTTACATATTTCACTTCTTTCATGATTCGATACATCAGTTTTGTTAACAGTAGAAGATTCTTTATGCAGAACCTACTTTTTGTCCTTTTTAGGGACCACAGAATTAAAATTTAAAGGCACTACTGCCTCCCACTTGAAGAGAGACAGATAAAGGGAGAGAGAGGGAGAGAGAGAAAGGGTCATACAGAGAAACAGATAGATACCCACAGTGAGTTCCAGTTCCTTAACATCTATAGTCCATTCATTTCCTTCATATATATGTATGCATGCATGTGTGTGTATATATATATATATAATATATATATACACACATATAATATATGTGTGTATGTATGTATATATGTGTGTGTATATATGTATCTATGCATCCATCTATGTATGTATCTCCTCCCTATCTGTCTCCCTGAACTAAAGATTCAGGACTATTAGGTCCCCCAGAGGCCTGCTAATGCTCCAGAAAATACCAGCAGTAAGTTGGAGCCGCCGCCACTGCCTTTTCCTGCTTCTAGCAGAATTAAAAGTGGTTAAGCCACAACTCCAAAATGCCAAGGAAAAGGAAACCCTAAATAGAACCATTTCATTTCAGTCATTTGCCAACCATCTCCCTTTCCTGGTTAAGTTTTTAGAAACTGACTCAGGCAGTTTCAAAACCTCCATGGAGTCTTTCGTTCCAGGCAGCAGTTTTTAGGAACTCAAGTAATGCTGAAAAGATGAGTCCAAGAAAAGTCAAGGCTGATTAACTTCTTCAGTCTTCTGTAGAAAATATAGGAGAGCAGCACCAGGCCTAGACAAAAGCATGAAGGTGACCAAGTTTCCCTTGGGACGTTTTTCTTTATTTACCCTTAACCCTCTTCCCTTCATCTCTCTCTTTTCCTCTCCCCTTCCCCCAGCTATGCCCTTTCAGACACCTAGCATTTCTTCCTCCTCTCTCTAACAAAGCTTGCTCTCAGGCAATCAGAAAGGATCTGATAAACTCATCCAGGCTGGGGTAGAAATGACTGTTACCAAGAGAGGTATTTGGATTTTAACAGGAACCTTTAAATACCGGAGAGATGAACCTCTAATTATGGAATCTGTCAACATATGAAGTAACCAAAAGACTTTTTAGGGGTCAGGGAGCAAATGTTCTTCGTTAAAACATGGATGGCCACTAGACAAAGTGTGGAATGATAGAGAGGACACTGAAATGGGAAGCAAAAGAACTGAGTTCTAGACAGAAACTTTCCACAAATGTGGGATATCAGGTAAGTCACCTGTGCTTTCTGGGTTCAATTTCCTCATGTGGAGAATGAGAGAGAAGGATGACAGCATCTCCAATGTTCTCTCCTACTCTAATATTTTATGGGTCTCCTCATGAAAGTAGATACCATTAATTCATTCAGATTGTTAGGAATTATGTCCAGAATATCTCGAAGAAAATAATAGCGAGAATGTTTCTTTGTTTTAAGGCATCCTAGGGCTCAAGAAGGGGCAGTCAGGTGGAACAGCGGGTAGAGCGATGGGACTGGAATGAGGAAGACTCTTCTTTATGAGTTTAAATCTGACCTCAGATACTTCCTGGCTGTGTGACTTAACCTCATTTGCCTCAGTTTCTTCATCTGTCAAATGAGCTAGAGAAGGAAAAGGCAAACCACTCTAATATTTTTGCCAAGCAAACCTCAAATGGGGTCACGATGAATCAGACATGACTGAACAATGGGTTCAAGATTCCTTGGATAACGTTATAGAATGGAAGGCAAAAGTATTTATGATGTGTGTCCAAAACTGAGTTAAGTGCTGGGAAAGCGAATATAAAAGCAAGATGGCCCCTTCTGGTAAGGAGCTATCATCCTAATTAGGTGTGACAATACATTTATACATATATACACACGTGACAATACATATATACACATATCCGATGGATAGATTACAGCTGGGTCTGGAGTCAGGAAGACCTGAGTTCAAGTCCAGCCTCAGACACTTACTAACTGTGTGACTCTGAGCAAGTCACTTAATTTCTGTTGGCTTAGAAGGAAGCTAAGTGGTTCAGTGGATAGAGCACTAGTCCTGGAGTCAGGAGGACTTGAGTTCAAATGTAGCCTCAGACATTTACTAGCTGTGTGACCCTGGGCAAGTCACTTAACCTCTGTTTGCCTTAATCCCCTGGAGAAGGAAACGGCAAACCACTCTAGTATCTTTGCCAAGAAAACTCCACAGATAGCATTGGTGTGTTATGTTCTACAGGGTCATAAAAAGTCAGACAGGACTGAACAACAACATGTGTGTATGTGTATGTATGTATGTGTGTGTATGTATGTGTGTGTGTGTGTGTATACACTGGATAGACAGATAGCTAGATTGATTCAGGACTGAAGGACAGCCTCAGGAATCTAGAGGACAAAGTTTCAGGATAGATGGCAATGCCCAGCGGCCTCTGAGGCGTCATGACACGAAGGAGGTTACCTAGCCAGTGACTGTTGGGAAGCGAGCAGTGGGCCTGAAGGTCGCAATGGAGTAAAGTTCTCGTTTACTTGAGGGAGGAGTAGAAATGGTGGTCATGGTAGGGCAGCAAGCACCCCAAAATCCAGTACCTGGAGGAACCGTGCAGCAGGAGTTAGGGGACAGCAAGAAAAGGACTTTCTGAAGTTTCCTCCTGTTGGGCCTTTTGACACCCATGGGCACCTGAGCAGCCAGTGAGCCAGGATGAGGAAGAGGGGGTGGGGTGTGACAATGATGACATACGTTATGACAGTTCACTTTACCAAGTGCTCCATGGTTTCCTTTCCTCACATTCTTAGCCCTCTTTGGTGGGCAATACCTGACTTCCTGGTGAATAGTGACTCACTTCCTGAAAGAGAGCTTTATAATCCTATTTTACTAGAAGGTACCTAAAGATCAGAGAGAGGTAGTGACTTCCACAGATTACCCAGGTGATTTGGGGCCCAAGTTTTCTCACTTCAAATCCAGTGTTGTCTCCTTCTCATCATTCATGGATCCCGGAAATGGGAGCTTGTTTGAAAGTGTCTTATTTCCAACCTGAGAACAAGCTGGCTAGGGCGCTAAGGACTTTCACTTTCTTTTTCTTTGTTTTTCCCAGGAGCAGGGATGGGACCATTCACCTCTGCCCTGAGAACCCTGTTGGTTTTTTGTTTCGGTTTGTTTTTTTTTTCCTTTTTCTTATTTGCCAAGCCAGGCAGGGCAGTTTTCCACATGACTAGTCAATGTTCCTGCTTGCCCTTGCTATAAACAAATACATGTGGGCATAATACAGCCTAATGGCATGGCACAATAGACGTGCATTATTAAAATATTTCAAAGGCTGGAAAATGCATTTGTTATACTAAATTATTTTTAGTAGAAACTCCCGTTACAATGAGGTCAAGAAGGGGCCACTGGGCAAGTCCTGAACCTACTGGCCCTGATATTTCTTGGTTTGGGAAGAGTAAAGGGGTTAAAATAGACGTTTTGATGAGATTTGAAATTTAATATAAATAGCCAAAAATTAGTCAATGATCTTATTAAGTCAGACTCCTACAAAATTGGAAGTTTACGACTCTGGGGTAAGGACCTCGATTTTATAAGCAGCATAGCACACATGTTTACTGAACTGGTCAGTGCATCTTTGACAAATATTTTAAGAATTGTAAAACTACATTAATTAAGCTTCCCATGGGTAATGGATACTTTTCATAATCACCTATAAAATGACTGAAATAGGCTCCCTTGTAGTTAACCTAATTTAGTATTTGTTTTAGAAGATCACCTGCATTTTACCAAAACAGAGCACATTGGCTCATTTTAAAATGATTTCTTTTTAGTCCCCAATCTTATTTTCATTTAAAAAAGAAAAACCAACAATAAAGTGAAGTCTAGAGTTGATAAAGGAAGGACACCTTGATCCTAATGTATGTGTGAGCCACATTATTCGTTGAGAAATGATGGATTTTTTTCCATCTCTTCTGAACACATTCCAATGGTCTCAAGTATTACTGGGAGGAAATGCACCTCGGGGGCTGTGATTTACAATTATTGTGTTTTGTTATGATTGGCATCAAATTTCAAGCAAGTGGCAGAAGAGTCACTAAATGATATTGCCAAATAATGGCAAGGGAAAAAAGACAGGCCTGGAAGCCCATGGTTCAGTCTTCCTCTGTCATTTGTTAGATAATCATTACAACCAAAACAATCTCCTGTTTAAAAATTGGTGTTGTATGATCACAAGAGTAGGAAGCCCACACTTCAGTGCCTTAACACTTTGTGGCAGTGACTTCAGACTTTTAAAGGTTATGCTTAAACTCTTCCAGATCCTACCAAGCTGGAAAGAATTTGAGCTTGGGCTCTGGTGTCACAGGAGAAAGCAGCCTAAGTTTGCAGAGGCACATCACCAGAAGGATGACCACCAAGTGATGGATTTGGAATCTGTCACAACTCATAGAACCATGTATGAAGCAATGGAAGACTGGTGATGTGCATCAGTCTAGAGCAGGGTTTCTTAACTGGGATCTATATATTCTTACAAACAAATACATGTAAGTATAATACAGCCTAATGGCATGGTACAATAGATGTGCATATTAAAATATTTCAAAGGCTGGAAAATGCAGGGGTCTACAGATCTCCAAATGGCCCATAGATAGATTTCAGGGACTTGGGTGGTGAAAAAAAATTACATATTTATTTTTACTAATCTTTAACTGAAATTAGCATTTCCTTCAATTATGAAAGTGGGCAACAAAAATGATTCTGAAAATGGGCCCATAGTCTTCACTAGACTGCTAAAAACGGGTCCATGACACCAAAGAGTTAAGGATCCTTGGTCTACAGAGTGCCCACATAAAAGAAATTATTTGTCTTTTATACTAAAGTAAGAGGAAGCAAATCCACTGAATCTCCACAGTAGACTTCATTCTATTTAGCTGTGGGAGAAGGTGACAACTGGTCATAAGTTTGTTGGGATTAATCTCAAAGGCCAGGTTCCAAGTCTCTACGTTCAGGCTTTGGCTATTATATTAATAATGGTAGGTTTTACATTTACCTTTTATTTTATTTACATTTATATTTTATTATTATATTTTAATATAATATTATTTTAATATAATATAATATTTTAATATAATATTATTTTAATATGATATTTTAGTATATTTTAATATATTATATTTAATATTATATTTAATATTATATTTTATTTACATTTATATTCCCAGTACTGCCATTAATCTTGTAAAAGGTACAGGGTATAAGTATTACTTTCACTTTTATACAAATGAAGATCCTGAGGGTCAAAGTAATTTGTCTAAGGAATTTGAACCTAGGTTTATTAAACTCATTTCCTCTTATAATCATGGATGGAGCCAATGAGCCAGTGTCTGCAGAGGGTCAGAAAAAGGTAAACAAGTTCTCCTTCAAAGACTAAATTAATAGAGAAAATAACTCAGAAGGGCAGCATGGCATAGGGCTCACGGTGGTGATCTTGAAGTTTAAATGACCTGGATTCAAATACCGCCTCTGACACAATCTGGGGGACCTTTTGGGCAAGTTACTCAACCTCTACGATCTTCAGTTTTACTCTTTGTAAAATAGGGATACTTATCTGAGGTACCTACTGGGCAAGAGTTGTGAAGCTTAAATTTGATAATGTATGTTAAGTACCTTGGAAATTTTTAAAGTGCTATGAAAATACCCGTCATCATTACTGTAGCTGCACAACATAAAAGAACTCAAACCTAGTTTTCTATTTAAAAACAATAACAATAATTTATATAGCCCTTTAAGCACTTTACAAACCTTATCTCACTGGATCCTCACAACAAAGCCTGGGAGATACAAACTATTATTATTCCCCTTTTACAGGTGAGGAGACTGAGGCAAACAGAGGCCAAGTGACTTACCCAGGATCACATAACCTGGAAGTACATGAGACCCAACGTGAACTCTGGTCTTGCTGACTCCAGATCCAGAACGTTCACTACTATGCCACCCAGCTGCCTGATACGACAACAAACATCTCATATTTCTTTGCTTTTCGTTGTTTAAAATCTGAGAGAGCGGGCAATGGGGAGGCATAGCTAATCTCTTATGAAATGGGTAAGATAAATTCTGCTCTCTTCACTGATCTGAGCAACCCTTGTAAGCCCTTGCTAAAGCGACAGCACCTAACAGACTCGGAGAAAGAAAAAAGGTTCAATATTTGCTGATGGGAAGCGCTTTATGCTTATTACTTAACTTTTTAATAAAATACTTGAAAGCTTTTCTACTCCAGATGGATAATGCAATTCGAGCTTGTAGATGAGTGAGTACTGTAGTACATGATGTATTTTTCCACCATCCTACTCACTGGTATTGTGCACACATGGCAACTTTTAATTAAGGAGAGTCAATCCGTAGACCCACAGGAATTTCCGAGGATCACCAAGCCCTGATGTTTCTCACTTAAGATGTCACCATGCATTACAGCATTCTTAAATTTGAAAGAGCATGGCAAATCACTCAGATGAGCTCTCTCAATTTACAAACGTGGAAACTGAGGCCCAGGGACTTGTGAAGGAACTTGTATATAGTTATATGGCTGATAAATGGTAGAGCCTAAATATTGAGGATAAATGCACTTATGTGCCCAAAGCATTCCTCTGAATTAAGAAAAAAAAATTTGAAATAATTTAGTATAGCAGTCTTCTGTTCCAAACTTTTGATTTATATCTTGAGAAACAAAGGTAAAGTGACTTGCCGGGATCACAGAGCAAGCTAATGACAAAGGTCAGAATTGTAACACAAGTTTTCTCAATCCCAGTACAATGCTGCTTCCACCAGATCACACCCACCTCACTCAAATTTAACAGGACTCTCAAGGCAAGTAGGATTCTTGCTAATTCTTATTCCCCAGATGTACTAAATACCATTAGTGGGGATGGAGTTAGGTGACTCCTCTTTCATTCCTGTTATCTCTAGGTGCAGTGGCAAACTCTGAGGTTTCCAAACAAGCCTTAAGAGGTTAGAAAACATGGATTTCATCTATTCATTTACCTTAGCAAAGAACTATACTTAACCTATTCCAGATGACTATGTAAAACTTCTCCAGAAGGGAATTTCTCCAGCTCTCTTGGATAACATATTTCAGAGTCTTTTCTCATGGAATGAGGCATGGAGTGGAAATGTCGGCAAAAGTATTGGTCAATAAAAAGGCAGGAGTAGAGTGGTGACAAACGTCATCGGGAATTTATGGAAACAGATGACTTTGCCTAAATATCACCAGTAATAAGAGAAGAATGATTTGACAATAGGTGTGTCGTTAATTCAATATCAAAATACTCTTTTTCTGTAAGGCAAATAAATGCCTTTGAAAAAAGAGATGAACTAAATGTATTTAAGCAAAAGACACTGTTTCTTAGTTAGTTCACTTCATGTACATTTTGACTGTGGTTCAATTGGGGGCCAAAATGGATTTGAAAAACTTGGTCTTTCTGATTAACCACTAATCTTAAATGATGTTTTGGTGGTGAGTACCCAGAAATACTGATTCTACTATTCACAGAATCATCAACCAGTAGATGCAAATTGGAACAACCAAATGGTTTGGTCACATCCTGTTCCATGAGATACATAAAGACACGTTCTGTATTACTAAGAGGCAGGACAAGAGTCAGTGCTGTTATGCTGTGCCTGGTATGACTCCCAAGGTTTATTATTTGTTTTAAAAACTTTATGAGTAGGAATACTCCTGCAAACATCCCTCATCATAGCCCGGCTCGTCGCTCACCTCTACTTCTTTTCCCCCTCCCAGAGTAAAATCCTAGAACTGAGTGACTGC